>NW_028261392.1:13578251-13783251 GCF_051295495.1 Thamnophis sirtalis
TTAGTTATTTGCCTAATATGGATCCCACCTGTATTATTTTTAGAAAGAACTCAAGGCGGTGAACATATCCAAGTCATCTTCCTTTCTCCTCTTTTTACCCACAACAACAACCCGGGAAACTATGATTTTTTTTCCCTTTGAAACCAAAGCGCTGATTGTGCTAAATTGGGTTGGTGGGAACCTTGCAGCTTTTTAAAACCCTGATAGAATATTTGCCTGTTTTGCTTTTTCCTGAGTTTGGGCAGGGTGTGTGTTTGTGTGTGTGTGTGTGTGTAAAACGTAGCTTAGTTACCGCCTCTGTAACTTGTTTGTTTCCTTTCCCAGAAAATTATGCACGATGCTGTGGGCTTCAGAAGCGCCTTGACTGGGAAGAACTACACAATGGAGTGGTACGAGTTGTTCCAGCTTGGCAACTGCACCTTCCCACACCTGCGGCCTGAGGACCCCGCCCCCTTCTGGTGCAACCAGGGGGCGGCCTGTTTCTATGAAGGGATTGAGGATGCCCACTGGAAGGAAAATGGCACCCTGGTCCAGGTGACTACAATTTCAGGTAAATAGGTGTAACTCATTGTAGATATATGAGTGGCTACCTGCTGCTCATGTTCTAAACTCTGTCCGTCCACCCACTTTAAATAGCCTTGACTCCAATGGCTAAATCAAAACAGAAGACCTTTCTATTCTTTCCTGGAGTAGCCTCAAGAACATCATAAAACATTAAGCATCTCTCTCTCTCTCTCTCTCCCTCCCTCCACCCGCCTATCATCTATCTATCTATCTATCTATCTATCTATCTATCTATCTATCTATCTATCTATCATCTATCTAATCTAGCATCTGTCTGCCTGTCTTTCTGTTTGTCTATCTAGCATCTATCCCTCCCTGGCTTCTTTGGCAGCTACTGCACACTGCTGGCTCATATTTAAATGGTTGTCCACAGGACTCCAAGATCCCTCTCACAGTTACTATTATTGAGCAAGATGCCACCTATACTGTACCTGTGCATTTCTTGCCTAAATGTAGAACTATACGTAGAATTATTTTGGAGAAATAGAATCTGCAGTTGTGCAAGAAAGTTTCTAAAATACAACTGTGTTTTGCCCCCTTCCATTTTTAGGAGCTATCTTCAATCAAATGGCAAAATGGGTGAAATACGACAATGAAACTGGCATTTACTATGAGACCTGGATGGTTAAAAGCAGCCCAGAAAAAAATTCCCGGGTCTGGTTTGAAGCTTACGAGTGCTCCAAATTCGTACTACGGACCTACCAGAAGCTGGCTGAGCTGGGGGCCGTTTTCAAGAAGATCCAAACGAATTACACAACCATTACTCTTTTCAGCGGAGAGCCTGTTTGCCTGGGCAATGAGACGACTCTCTTTGGGCCGCTGGGGAACAAATCCATGGCGTTAGCGATTAGGAACTTCTACTTGCCCTTCAAACCGTATCATTCGGTGAAGGAGTTCTTCCTTAACCTATTGAAGATACTCGAGGAGGTCGTTCTGGATCGTCGGTTTTACTTGTTTTACAATCTGGAATATTGGTTTTTGCCCATGAAATACCCCTATCTGAAAATAGAGTATGAAGAAATCCCATTGCCTAACTCAAATGCTACCAAATTCGATGCGTAATTCTTGCCCGTTTTAAGCCATTCTCGGTGGGCTCGAATCCCTTTGTAAGATGGTGTCCGTCTCGCCAAATTCTGGCTTTGTGGCAGCGTTAAGGAGCAGGATGGTTTTAACTGGGTCTTTAATTCACCTCTATTACGGTCTGTTTCAGTGGAATCACGCTTTGGCGGATAGCGGTGCGGTAGGATCACAAGGATGAGTGGCTGTGGATGATTGTAGTTGTAGTCTAATAGAGGCCGGGGAACGTCAGATTAAGTTTTGCATTTCTCTTCCTTGACGAATGTCTTTGAATGGCAAATACTGGAAGTTTGTAGAACGCTGGGTGGATCCAAAACAACGGTGCCTCGAACCTGTTAGCAGTGGGCAATTTGTCAGATGAAAGTAAGCAAGCACTGATGATGTTACCTAGCTTGGTAATGAAACAGTCTGCAAGAAAACCACCAAGGCCAGAGAGCACTGAGGACCCCACAGAAAGTAAGCTAGTAAGCCCCTGCAGGAGAAGATCGAAAGATTGATCCTGTAACGTCTTAAATAAAATTCATGCCTGAATGACCGCATATGGTATTCAGGAATGCAGAGAATGGTACACAGGCTTTCAACGCTTGATACTCAGTTGATCAGCAGTTATCCATTTCCCTAGATGGGTACACAGAGGATTGTAAACTTTGGCACGTGCCTCTGTAGCCATACATCAATATTTG
This sequence comes from Thamnophis sirtalis, assembly GCF_051295495.1. Taxonomy (NCBI): domain Eukaryota; kingdom Metazoa; phylum Chordata; class Lepidosauria; order Squamata; family Natricidae; genus Thamnophis; species Thamnophis sirtalis. The sequence continues at coordinate 13,580,576 of NW_028261392.1, forward strand.
GTACGGATTAACAACTGCATTAAGTGTTCCTCCTCCCACATCCTATCTAAGAACACAACAGAACAAGAGTTGGAAGGGTTCTGTAGGTCATCTAGTCCAACCCCTGCCCAAGCAGGAGACCCTACCCCATTTGTGACCGATGGCAATCCAGCCTTTTCTTGAACCTGAGATCCAAATTTAGCAAGCTCGGCACAGCAGTCCTGTGGCAGCTGGCGGGCCACAACAAAGAGGTTATAAATGTGAGGATTGGTTGTAGAGTTACTTTTTCATCATCATCATAATTACAAATGGTTGCTAAACAAGGCTGTTGCTAAGCAAGGGCTACTTTGCAGAGACTGGAAATTGTTTGCACAGATTAAATTCTTTGATTGTGAAAAATAAATGGCTTCAAGATACTTCTGGGTTTCTATCTTTGATACGCTGGTGTTTATGATTACAAAAGCCTCTGCTAAATGTGTTCGGGAGTTAAAAAAAAAATTGGAAGTTAATCTCCCCCCATCAGATTCTAGTCTGGTTAGAAAGGAGGTGCAAAAAATTATTAAATTTCTATGCCGCTCATCACACTGATGCTGCGACTTTGGGCAGCTTTATAATGCCTGGGAGTGGCTTTCTTTTGTGGCTTTTGCTAACAATCCAATTTTTTCCTCAGAAGCTAGAAAAATGAACTAAAGCAGTTTTACCCCTTACGAGATTCCCTTTTAATAGCAATGACCCTTAGGCTTATATCCCACATCATAGCCCTCTCTAAGCAGTTTACATAGCCAGCCTATTGCCCTTAATAATCTGGGTCCTGATTTTACTGACCTCGGAAAGATGGAAGGCTGAATCCACTTTCAGCCGGTCAGGATTGAACTCCTAGCAGAGGGCAGAGGTAACCTGCAATATACTGCATTCTAATCATTGTGCCACCACGGCTTTTTAAGACCCCTGCTTCTAAAGGGTCTTAATTTGTTTGCTTAGCCTGTTTGCGTTGGAAAGAGGAAACACTTTCCTGTATGATTAGGAAATGAGTGTTTTGGTGACTTCCTCTGGCATTCATAGGTTGCCTTTTCCTCAGTTTCAGTGTGGTAGAATTTCTAGAGCAGTGTTTCTCAACCTTGGCCACTTGAAGATGTCTGGACTTCAACTCCCAGAATTCCCCAGCCAGCATTCGCTGGCTGGGGAATTCTGGGAGTTGAAGTCCAAACATCTTCAAGTAGCCAAGGTTGAGAAACACTGTTCTAGAGACTCTTCCTGTGAGGCAAAATGTCTTGATGACAAGAACTCAAAATCAAAAATCAAAATCAAAGATCTCAAATCACGTTCCTGCGATCTCTGTCTTAATTACCATGGGAAAAAAAGCTAATAATATTGGGAGTGGTCACGTGATGCCCACGTATTGTACGTATTGTAATCATGTTTACAAATTGACCCAAGTGTATGTATGGTCTTTGCTGGGAAACTTCTCATTTTGCATTTTTTGTGCAGATGAAAAAAATACAACCCCTACCTCTACCCAGGTACCCGTGGGATCAGCTGCTCAGCCAACTCTCCTTGAAGAGACCTGCTTCAAGCAGAGATGGTCCTACCAATTTCTAAGCAGTTCTCAGGTCCACTCATATCCCTCGTCTTGAACCCTGCTCCGTAATGCTAAATAAACCCTACCCTCTCTTGGATGCTTGCTCACAAGGGGAACTTAGACAGGAAACAAATTTTTAGCCTTCTCATGTTTACAAAGGTAAGCAATGTCCATATTCACTTATCAGAAAAGCTTTTGCGGGGTGTGAGGCAATTCAGTTTAAGCCTTCCCCAGTTTTTCACGCTCCTCCTTTTAAGCTGTCAAAATATGTGTAGAAAGACAGGCAAAAAGAAGAATCACATGAACTTATGGAAACAAGCAAACTTTTTTTTGTCTTTTTTAAAAACAACCAACCAACTAGAACTAAGACACACAACACTACATTAAATTCCAATCAAATTTAGCTCCTAAATGGACATCATTCACATACCTTGACAAAACTGTGCTTACATGTTCTATGCTCAATTTCTTCAACCGTCGCATTAGAATTAGACATTTGCAGTTAAGTATTTACACCTTTCACAGAATAACAATGAATGGTTGGTTTTCTAATTACCAGACGATTAAAATACAAAATGAATAATCGGGAAAGCTGGTCTTTTTTGCAATACCTGTACAGAAAGTTGCCAAAAATACTCATCAGCTGCAGAGAAACAAGTCATCCGGCTCTGTTTGAATCCTAATCATTTTAACAAAGTTGTTTAATACTGAAGGGTAAAACCTTAAAGCCTGCTAAACCCATTCACTTGCTCTTATCTTTCTCCGTTTCATCGTGAAGGTGACTGCTATGAAATTTCTTTTAGACACAGGCTACAAATGAAAGGTGTGGTGGGAAGGAACAGCTGATCTGTTAATGTCAGATTTTTGAAATGGGATTTAAGGTATAGGGATGCTTTTGCACCTGAAAAGCCATTCTTTTTTGTCACCGTTGCAACACCTCCAAATTGACCTTAGGTTGACTGGCAAAAGAATCAGTGCCTGAGATCAGACCATTTTGAGTGTGTGCTGGAGTCATACCATTTTCCATTCAATGGTCTATTAGAGTCACTGAGGGCCCAAGCTGATTACTAGCAACTTCTTGTATTTTTGTTGCCTTTCAACCTGTGGAAGTCATAGGATTTACTCTAAAAGACTTTCACAAATGGCTTCCATTCTTAGAAAACTTGTATAGCGCATCTTAAAAAGTCAATGCTCCAAAATAATTAGCACACAATTTTTAAAAAACCCAAAGTATAGACTATAGCTCCCATTAGTATTTTTGCTTACTGGGCTTCAGCGATATTTTAAAATATGTTTATTATAGATCTTATTGCCCTATGATTATTACATTTTCATTTGAAAAAAACTCTAGAGGAAACAAAAAAAGAAAAAAAAGAAATACACTGCTAATAATTTACACACCACTAGATTTTCTGGAGAGTTTTAATAAGCAGCAAATACTTACATTTTCCACACACAAAGATACCCCAGCTACCATGTCCCAGGGCTCTATATAATGTTACGGAAACACCAAACGACCCACAGTTATGGTTTTGGGATCTAGAATTATAAATCTGCACTTGAAGCAATTCATTGTTATATATCCTGGGTTAATGCCTGCAGCTTCCCGGATTACATCATTAAAGCGATATATGCTCCTTTACAAAGTCAGTTGCAGTAATATTTCCAAGAGGCAGGCTAAAATACTGTAATGTAACAGAACAAGATTTGGAACTGCAGCCTCTGAATATGTAAACACATGTCAACATCTACATACGGTAGCATCCATCTTGTTAGGACAAAAATAGGCCAATGATAAAGTCATGTGAAGACGTTTCGTTCATCCCTGGACACTTTTTAAACCCCGATTTTAGAAACCAGTACTAAGGAGTAGACTGATTTTCTACAGTGCTTGAAAGATCCTAAGATCACGAAGAAGCTTATTATGATGAACCTGCCACAAGGCTGGCCCAAGCTAAGGGCTTGTCCCCAATAGCTCTACCAGGTGGGCATCATGTCTGGAAACCAAACTCTCCCGAGATGCTTGGACACTTCCCAATGAATCTGCTCCAAGCTGTACTTCTGGTCGGGGATCAAGACCTCTTCCATGATTGACAGCTGAGACAAGCGGCCACCACACATTTTCACAAACTCCACAAAGGCACTGCAGGACACACCACATTCTCCGAGGCCAATGGCTGACAGGTTCTTACAACGCTCAGCAATGCGGATCAACTCTTCATCCAGGGGCCGTAGCCCGTTGGCGCACACCACCAGTTCAACCAGTCGCGGACACGTCATTCCAACCCGTCCGAGGACCTCTTTGCTGACCGATCTCCCAAAATAAAGATGGGTGACCGGAGTTTCGTATCGGAAGAAGGGATCAAATTCTTCTTCGTACAAGAAAAAGTACATAACCAAATTCACTTTAGGGGAATGTCTGAGGAAAGCATCCCAACTGCTTTTCTCCAGTGTGTGGAAGTGCGTCTGTCCCGGGTTCTCACTGACAACGTCAATGCGCAAATGTTCCAATCGGACATGTTTTTCAGACGACAGAGCAAGAAGGAGCTCATCGCTTAACAAGTGGTAGTTCAAGGCCAGCTCTCGTAAGCCATGGCACTGGTCAGCTACACAAAGGATTCCTAGAAAATAAAACACAATATGAATTCACCTTCGGCCTGTCATAGAATAGAAACACATACACTACAGTAAATGCAAAAACTAACAACTTTGAATAGTTTAGAGATAAGAATCGGGCTGAGGAATAAAACATTTCCTCACTGGTGATAACAAAGCTGACTTGGAATTTTAATGTGGAAATTAAACCTGCCAATAGATCTAGATTTTAATCATGCAGTAAAATTTCTTCAAGTTGAATACACTTTCCTATGATTCATTAAAGGCAGTCCTTGACTTACAACCATTTGTTTGGTGACTTTTCAAAGTTACAACGGCACTGGAGAAAGTGACTTATAACCAACCTCTTTCTACACTTATGACCATTGCAACATCCCTGTGGTCACATGATCAGAATTTAATCACTTGGCATCTGGCATGTATTTATGACTGTTGGGTTGTCCCTGGACCATGTGATTCTCTTTTGCGACCTTCTGACAAGCAAAGTCAATGGGGAAGCCAGATTGATTTAATCACTATAGTATTAGCTTAACTATGACGATAATTCACTTAACAACTGTGGCAAGAAAGGTCATAAAATGTGGCAAAACTCACTTAACAGCTGTCTTGCTTAGCAACAGAAATGTTGCTTCAATTGTCATAAGTCTAGGACTACCAATAATTAAAGAATCTCCACCTGCTTCTAGAATAATAAAATAACCATTCCTCCTTTTTTAAAAATGCAGCACATTATTCAGGAAAATGTTTTGCCAGTGGCAGGAATCCACGTGTGGTGGAAGTGACTAAAGCAGGGAGTGACCTGGCAAAAATAAACTGCACGAGAGGTGCATTTTGGCAACTGGTTGAAAAAAAGAAAAAGAACAGAACAAAGATTTCACTGTTTCATCCAATTTCAAAAGAACTGCTGCCGAGGTGCTTATTTTATGTTATTTATTTATTTATTTATTTATTTGTTTGTTTATTGTCTGCCTTTATTATTATTTTTTATAAATAACTCAGGGTTGTTATTTTTATAAATAACTCAAGGTGGTGAACAAATTCCTTCCTCCTTTTTTCCCCGCAATAACAAATTTGTGCAGATCATCCTGAATTTTTGGAAATTTCCGATATAAGTTGGGTATAAATGCTAATTCAAAATATTCATTGTACCAAAAATATCCCCCAAACAAACTTACCTGCTGGAGAAACATGGGGACAGCTGCTCATTTTTAAGAGTTTTAGGGTATCACTGTTGTTAGCCACCAACACCTTGAGAGATGGATCGTCTACTGGCGTACCGTCTATCTTGAGTGAAGAAAGGGATTTGGAGTTTACAAACACCACAGTTAAGGCTGACACGAAGTGTGACTGTAAAAAGGGAGTAAACATTGAAATCAAGAAATGGAACGTAATAATCCCATTCAAGTTTATCCAAAGAAAATAAACAGCAAACTCCCAAAAACTTGACGTATATAGATATATTTGTCAGCGTCTCAAAATAATATATTGTGAACTTAAAAAAATTCTGGGTTTGCTGATTAGATTGGTACCAAGGGGGGGGGGGGAGAAGGATGTGAAATTATCCTGGGGCAGAATAAATGAGACCACCCTGGTCACCCATCCCAGAAGCCAGATGCAGGAGTGTTGTCTGGGTAGCTGCCAAGAGGGCATATTGTGGGCTCTTGCTGAAAGGAGCAGGCCGGGGTAGATTCTTTTGCAACTGCACCAGGCCTTCCTGTCAGGGTGTGCCCAGGTGGTGGTGCCATGAAACCACAGTTCTATATCTAGGCTGTAGCTCTTCTGACTCATATCCAAGTAAAACCATTCAGAGCTTGGGAGGAGGAGGACTTCACTCCCCACCTTCCATCTTCAAGGGAGCCCTGCCCAATTATTTTAATAATGGGTTTGATAAGGGAGAATCCATTAACATTAAATCCAGACAAACAGAAGTGCTGCGGAGGAAGAGAAAAGTGGGATAAAGGGGAAGCTTCCCTGGAGGAGCTAGATCCCCAGTTGGCACAGTATCTTTGGGTGGCAGCAGTGGTGAGGACGGGGCACTACCTATGGCACTGCCCACTTGACTGTTCCCGAGCAATAGTTTTGCAGGCCTTAGTTACAACCTCTCTCAACTACATCAGTGGTCTTTAGTTGAAAAGGGTCAGAAAAAATATGGCAATTTGGCTATTCTCTGCCTGTTCAGGTAGTCCTTGACTTACAACAGTATTTTAGTGACCATTCAAAGTTGAAACCGCACTGAAAAAGGTGACTTATGACCGTTTTTTCACACTTATGACTGTGGCAGCATCTCCATGGTCCGTGATCAAAATTCAGATGCTGGGCAAATCATAGTCCTGGGGTTACATGATCCTCTTTTTTGACCTGCTGACAAGCAAAATCAATGAAGAAACCAGATTTACTTAACAATTGTGTTATTAACCTAACAACTGCAATTGTGGCCAGAAAGGTTGTAAAAAGACTCACTGAGTGACAGAATTTTGGGGCACCATTGTGGTCATAAGTCGAGGACTAACTTGTATTGAATGATTTAAAAAGGTCTGTTGAACACAACTTGGTTTTGGTATTGACCTTAAAGGCCCTAAATGGCTCGGAATGAGACTGCCCCTCCCGCTGTAATCCCACACAATAACCCTGCTTGGCAGGAAACACCCTTCTGAAGGTGCCACTGCAGCCTGGAGCTCAACTCCCAGGTAAATGGAAAACAGCCCTTTCCTGCATGGCTTCCAGATTTCAAACCACACATCTGTCTCTTCCTCTCAAGGTGTTTAGAAGGTAGTTAAAAACTCAACATCCCTTCACAGGCCTTGACCGTTCATTACTTTAACAAGTGGGTTTATTGGGGAGTTTCAATTTGAATTGTATTCATTTTGTGATTTCTACATTCTTGTCTTTTTTTCAAAATTATAAACTGCCTTGTGGGTCCTTTTAAAAAAAAATACAAGCAAGTTATAAATCCAATCTTCAAGACGAATAGAGTTGTTGCATTCTCAAGTTTTGTTCCAGCAAGATCTGGATAGTTTCTCTTTAAGTTTCACTAGCAAATTCACTCAAATACTTTGGCCACCTAAAGAGAAGGAAGGACCCACTGTAGAAGAGCCTGATGCTGGGAAAGATTGAGGGCAAAAGAAAAGAGAATGAGGTGGCTGGATGGAGTCACCGAAACAGTAGGTGTGAGTTTAAATGGCCTCGGGGGAGTGGGGGGATAGGATGGCAGAAGACAGGAAGGCCTGGAGGAATGTTATCCATAGGGTTGCAATGGGTCGGACACAACTTCACAACTAACAACTAAGCAATGGTGGAGTCAGAGCTTCTGTTGGAACTGATAGCATTGACTTTTGATACAAACTGAAGGATGTGTGTTAGTTGGAAAAGGGGCTACCGACACCTTCTGATTATTATTATTTTTTGCCAGCGTGGACTAACATGGCTCTCCCTCCTTCTCTGTGTGCCTGGAAGAGAAAGCTTGATCACAACAGCATGGTCACGATTTGTTCCAGACTTGCTGGTAACCAACCACACCGGATTAAAAATCTGCTCAGTACCTTTGGTAAATCCATGAAACTCGGTCGAGCAGTGGAAATCAGTCCAAGGGTCTTTAAAGAACAATTCACAAGCTGGGATAAGATATCACAAGCAGCCTCAGCCGATTCCTTGCTGCTATCCACCTGAGTGGGGGGAAAAACCCAACAAGAGTCAGTGGGTAAACAGTCCCTTCAAACACTATCTACAGGTAATCCTCGATTTACGACCACAATTGAGGCCAACATTTTGGTTGCTAAATGAAACATTTGTTAAGTGAATTTTGCCCCACTTTATGTCCATTCTTGCCACAGCTGTTAACTCAAATCACCGCAGCTGTTAGCTTAGTGACACAGTTGTTAAGTGAATATGGCTCCCCTACTGACTTTGCTTGTCGGAAGGTCGCAAAAGGGGGTCACTTGACCCCGGGACACTGCAACCATCATGAAAACAAGTCAGTTTCCAAACAACTAAATTGATTACGTGATCATGGGGATCCTGCAACGGTCATAAGTGTGAAAAATGGTCACAGGTCCCTTTTTTCAGTCTCTGTTGTAACTTTAAATGGTCATTAAATGAACTGTTGTAAGTCGAGGATTACTTGTACTTTGTTGTTGATTGAAAAGTATTTCAACTCCGAAAATATACTAAAAAGAATAATGCTGATGTTGTTCCTGCTATGAGCCACTGGATGAGAAAAACCCTAATTTAGGTAATACTGAATGTGAAACATTCGGACAAAGGGAAGTTGCATTACTTATCACCAGGAACGGAATTTGCAACAAAATGCCACAGATTGTCTTCCGGTTTATAACAAGCAAGCAAACAAAAAAGCACCATCCTTGCAGCCATCCTTCCAGGCAGTAACTCACTCCAAGCAGGTGTTCTCCATTATGCTGTATTTTGCTTTGTTTTCCAACCATCTCTGTTCCTGAGTATGCCAAGTCCTCTCTGAATAGTTGTGGTGTATGTGTGTACCCATGTGCATGGTGAATAATTCACAAGAATGCATTAATAATAGAACTCTCATATTGAGCTCTCAAGAACTAAACGTAGAGCTGGCTATCAATGCTTTTAGGTCAAAATGTGACTTGTTGTACAGGACAACAACCAGCTCTGTGGGAAACAAAACAGGAACTTGGTTCATACGCCGTCATAAATCATTAATCAAGATTGTGCTGCTCATTTTTCCTTTGCTTTGTCTTCTTTGGTTATTCAGAGTTACGTTGGCAAGCTATGATTTGTGTGTTTGGATGTGTGTGTGTGTTCTCCAAGCTCAAACAATGAACAACTTTAATTTCCTGTTGGCAATCCTGATTTGAACTTCAATGTGAAAGACAGTTGTGTTCTCCAAAAAAGGGCAACTTGTCGAAGAACCAAAAAAATAGATAAACCGATAAACCGCATTCATTTGACACAAATGGGGAAATGTCTCTATTGTTAGGGAAGTAGAATTCACACATCCCAGCACTTTATTTTTTTAAATAAAGGGCAATATTCATAGCTCAGGGTTAAAATGAGGGGTCCTTGGTGCTCCCTGAGCTTGCTTGTTTTCTTGCAGACGTTTCGTTACCCAAACTAGGCAACATCATCAGTGCTAGTCACTGTGCTGGTCTAGCAGTGATGATGTTACCTAGTTTGGGTAATGAAAACAAGCAAGCTCAGAGAGCACTAAGGACGCCTCACTTTATCTTATTTTCTCCCTGACTGTCTCCAAAGGTGCTTCTTCAGGAGGCAACTGGACTTCCTTGTTTTTTCTTTGAAGACATTTTGCTTCTCATCCAAGAAGCTTCTTCAGCTCTGACAGGATAGTGGGGATAGAAGGATGACTTGGATGACTTCAGAATCTCTACAGACTTCTCCCTGTCTTTTCTATGCCTTCATGCAGAGTAGAATTGAACTTCTCTACTGCTTTTTTTTTTTGGATCTGCAAGATCCTTTGAGGCTTCAGGGTTTTTCCTCATATAAAAACTTCAGACATTTTAAAGGTTTAGGTGTGCTTTGCATGTGAGCAATGTCTAAGTCTGATCCATCATTATCCATCAGACTGGGGCACCAACAGTTTTCACTCAGCAGGGAATTGACTAGGAAGAAAATCTGTTCCTTCCACTCTGCGCTCTCCTCAATGGGCATTAACTTTCACCAAGTTTACACATTCATCCCTGTAGCTCTTCTTTTATATCAGCAGGACATTATTTAAAACATAAAACAACTGCAGGATTGTCTACACCAAAATCAAAGCAGGTGGGAAAGCAGATCCAACCATCTCAGCAGTTCTTGCCTTCTGGAATCTCATCCTGTCCACGTTGTGTGGCTACTACAGGAGAAAAGGCTCAGAAGAGCAACTTGCTATTTGCTAGGTTTGAAAATTCTAAAAGAACATTTGGGAGCTTCCCTTCTTTAGCTGGAAATTTACCCATATATCAGGGTATCAGAACATTCCAGGAGTTAATTCAAAATGCAACCAGATCTTGATTTCTTATTAGATATGGAAATTCCAGTTATCTAGTATGCAACAACCTTCCTACCAATCCTTTCAAATCTGTTCTCACACTTTCAATCCCATATTTGGATCCACCTAGTTTCCAAACAGGAGATTTACATATCACTAGAGTATCAAGATTGCCATTCAGCATTCCTTTATCCGGAAAGTAATCTACATATCAAGCTGATGAAAGAATAGAGTACAAAGATAGGAGGATGGGCTAGAGGCCTAATGCGTATTGAAGCCATGTTCTCTGATCTGATTAGAGTGGAGTGGTGGGGGAGTATATTTCACCTCCACATTTGTGTTTGAGGAGGAATCTTGTCAAATAATGCTGCTATTCTCTGGCTCCTTATCTGGAGTCTACAAATGGTTCTCAAAAACATGAGATCCCTCCATTAGAATCTTCATATTTAATCTCCTCAACATTATTACCAGGAAGACTTGGGTTTTTTGGGAGCACAACCCCTTTTTTTTCAGATGGAAATTACAAAACAAGCTGACTGTGGTCTATTATTAGAGCTCACTCACATACTAAACTCACCTTTTCATGTAATACATGAATACAATTCATGTAATGCAATTTATTCCTTCCTCTTTCTGTCCAAAACCTTCCTGGAAAACTCATGGCACAGACTGGCTATTCATATGGCGCTTCACATTTCCATTTAGAATTTTTGTCACTTTTCACCCAACCTCCTTAGGGCCCAAGATGTCTAATTCTACGCTAGTATGCTGGCTTAGAGCCTGCTACTTTCTGGCTTATGAGCTTTAACAGCTGTCTGGCTTAATTACATCAATCTCCTGACTACTGCCCGTCTTGCAAAAACCTTCTGCTAGTAAAAGGTGTTAGAACAGAGGTGTCAAACTCTCCGCCTGTGGGTCGGTTGCGCCATGTGGTGGCCTTGCCTGGTTTAGCAAAGGGGGAAAACAAACACATCCCGCTACGTCACGTGACATCGCCATGATGCTGTGAGTTTGACATCCCTGTGTTAGAAGATGGATTCCTAGGTGTTTGCTGAGGCTGTCCTCAGAAATTTCACAGCTGGTGGCATTTCCACATACCATCTGGCATAAATGTTCCTCAACTGGAATGAACTCATGTAATTACTTGAATTTGGTACAACCAACTATACTGCCCCAACCAGAAAAGAAACACCAGAAGACAACTTCCTGTTTGACTAGAAGGAAGCATCCATCCTTTGGAAAATATATTTTTGGGAGAGAGGGAAGTGACATTTTTGTATCAGGTTCTGAGGCCCTTTGTCCTGTTTGCATTTTTTTTTAAAAAAATACTAAACTTATGAGCAGCTTTATAGTTATTTTATCTCCTTAAGCCTTTACCATGATAGAAATGGGAAGGAACTGGAATTAGATGAAGTAAAAACATGTCTTCTATTGTCCTGGAAAACACAAAAGACTAATCCACTGTGTAGATGTCTCCTTCACACCCAGAGGAAATATCCACTGAGGCAAATATTCAACATCCCTCCTCAGGTTCAGCATAAATGTAAAAATAATTTAATAACTACCTGTTGTGCTCTTGGTCAACTCTATCTGTTTCTCTTTTGAAATTATGACTCACAACATATAATTAAGATTATAAAAAATTAAAAGGTTGAGTAATCATTTTGTTGTAAATAAAGTAGTTAACATACACGACAGAACACCCAAATAGAGATGCCTAAAATACAATTAGAGCTTAAAAATAATTTGCAACCCCCAAAATGTTACTCTATCCCATTCCATTCCCTTATTCTACTTCTTTCCTATCCATCCCATGCTATGCCATGCCAACCTTTCTTAAACTATCCTTTCCTGCCATATCCTTCTCTTCCCTACACTACCATATTTTTTTTTACACAAATCTTTATTGGATTATAAAAAAATGTGCATCAACTGACAAACCAGGGCTGGGGAATTTCCTTTCTACATGTAGAAATGTACATCATCCTGCTGCAATCAATCTGCAAGGATAAATATTTTGCCAGCACAATTTCAAGCCTCTTCCTTGAAGCTGCTGGGAAATTTTAAAGATGGAGTTGAGCATTCTTAGCCAATCAAAAAATCCAGAAATACCACAGGCATAGGATGAAAAACGTAGCCATCCCTCTCTTGATGCTTCAGAACATGACCAAGTAGGCTTCAGTGTTTCTCCACAAAGTTGAGGGATCAAGTTGAAACCTCAGAATTTCAAAGAATCCCTATTCATCTCAGATTAAATGGTTGAACTCCTGAACTCATTAATTTCCCAATCAGCTACTCTGCCAGCCTCTTATAATTCCATGAAGGAAGGTCCAATATATTTAGAGGTGGTTCTGCTCCCTTCTTAGCAAGGTGTTCCAAATTGTCCCGTGAGAGAGCATATGTTGAGCCCTAGGCTATCCCAAGGCCAGTATTCCAGGTGCCAGTATTCCAGGTGTGGCCAAACCACTGAGCAGCACAACAGCATCATAGTGTTGAACATTTTATTTTTTTTAAGTTCCAGCTTTTAGATTAAAATGTTTTCATGTCAGGGTCAATATAGTCCTGCAAATAAGGTATTTTTCATATTTTAGCATATTATCCATTTAAAAAATCAATATAAATGCAACTTAAATAAACTGAAATAAAACAATGGACCCTGACAGAATTCACTGAGTTCAATGATAATCCATCACGTGTCAAAAGATTTGTAACAACTATTATTAGTCAAGCACAACACTTCACAACTGTTAACACAAAGTTTGTGTAAGCACTCCCAAGGTAATCACACATGATCAGTGTGTGGGCGGAACTAATAAAACATTCGATTGTTGTCAGCTATTTTTGCTGTTTGTGTTAACCACAAAAATGGCCCTCGCCCTGTCTTGCTTGCTGCCATTTTTCTGTGTCTGCTCCCTTAACCACCAAAGGAAGAGACTGACTCCCTCAACAAAAGGGGCTGATTAGACCAGGTTTTCTAAGAAAAGATACTGTTGGCATGGCATACTCTGCTGTGGAAAGGTTTAGCAAAGCTATTTTCTCCCTACCAAGGGGTCTTTATTTATCTGAGTTGGAGGCCTGAGATGCACTATAACTATACTTCCTGATTGGCAGAAGCTGGAATCGAAAGTTTGTCAGACTTTCAAATCCACTTTCCTAAACATCAGAACATTGCAAGTCCAGATTTCAACTTTGCTAAATCTCAGGTAAACTTTTGCTTTTAGCTAATGAGCCATGGCCTCATTAAGCTTTTTATATATCTTACTAGATTGTGCAAATAATAATATTATTGAAAGATTCCTGCGTCACCATGGACTATTCAGCTTCATGGGAATGAGTGGCTAAGCAGGCAACGCCTTTAACCCTGGTTAATCTGGTTGCACGGTCCCACTGACTGATTCCTTTCTCCTCAAGTACTCTGTGGAATACACCCCTCATGTTTTGCCTCTCACTGTTCTGTTGAGTTGGCTTACTTGGAAGTTCCCTCTCTCCTGTCTCTCTTTGGCCTGCATGTTATTTTACAGATTTTGCTCAATTTGTTAATCCTTCCTCAGAAACTACCATTTTTACTCTCAGTCACATCACTATTTGTAGTCTTCAAAACATCTCAGGAGCACCAATTTCACCTGCTGTCAATCTATGTTTATTTCAGCCTGTCTTCAACTGCCCAAGAATTTGAAGTTTCCCTACAGTGGTCATCAGCATCATCCCTAAAAACAGGTTATCTCCTGTTTTTATCTGAAGATAAACACCCTGTGAGGGCCTGTCACTCCTCTAGTTCTGTGATCACGTTTTTTATATTTAATCCACCGAGACTGAATTCATCCACTCTTTGTCCACCAGTAATTCCTTCTACTTCTCCCCATTCTATTATTTCTTTCTCCTGCCTTATAACCACATTGGTCCAACTCCTGCAATTCTCCTTCAATCCTCTCTCTCTACCTGTGCCCTCCGTCACCTGCAGGACTTCAGTAGGGCTGAAGGGAGTTGGGGAAAAATCAGCCAGGCTCCTAACTCCAAGTGAGGGAAAAGCCCGCCAGGCTCCAAAGGAAACTCCAACTGAGAAAGATACCAGTGCATGGCTGGTATCCGGACAAACACCTTGGGGTGCTGCCCCATTTTCAATGGGGAGAAGACATGCTGAGTACAGGTTGATAAGCACCCTCCTTCTCTCAGGGACTCCCATTCAGTAGGAACTATTTATTGCCTCCAGTGAGCAAACTCCCCTTTCCCCTCTGCTGACATTTTCTCCCCTCTGCTGTTCGAACTCAGCGGACACTGATTTCCGCAAATCAACCCAGATTTTGATTGAACTGGATTTGGAAGACGTATTGTTCAATTCAGTGGCAAGGCAATTCAACCAGGGCAACGCTGAGATTCAGAGAAGAAAACAATTCATCCCCAGAGCATGGTGGCGAAACGTGGAAACCTCTCTGAATTGGTGAGACGGGAGTGCAGAAACGAGAGGCTTTCAGAGGACATAATTCCTACTGACTACAACAGGATACTTCAGAATAACAAGAGCTGGAAGGGACCTTGGAGGCCATCTAGTCCAACCCCCTGCTTAGGCAGGAAACCCTACACTACTTCAGACAAATGGTTATCTAACTTCTTCTTTAAAACTTCCAGTGTTGGAGCATTCACAACTTCTGGAGGCAAATTGTTTCACTGGTTAATTGTTCGGTCAGGAAATTTCTCCTCAGTTCTAGGTTGCTTCTCTCCTTGGTTAGTTTCCCTCCATTGTTTCTTGTCCTGCCTTCTGGTGCTTTGGAAAATAGCTTGACACCCCCCCCCCCCATTCTTTATGGCAGTCCAACAAATATTGGAATACTGTTATCATGTCCCCCCTGCACTTTCTTTTCTTTAAACTAGACAAGAAATCCCCCTCCCACATTTGGGCTCGCATTCAGGCGACCTGAATCCCTCGGCCCAGGAAGAAGCCTCCGGGGCGCCCGGCCAACCTGGCTCTCGCTCACCTTGAAGCTGACGTACTGCAGGTGTCCGGCGTGTCGCTTGAGGATCTGCTTGATGAGCTCCGGGTGGGTGGCTCTGGCGCCGGGCTGGCCCAGCTCGAACTCGAAGCGGCGCCAGAGCTCCGGCAGGTGGAAAACCCGCTGCCAGCCGCGGCAGACTTGCGAGGCCCGCGCGCGGTCCAGCAGCGGCAGGTGCTGGAAGACGCGCAGCAGCACCTCCGGCAGCAGGGAGGCCCAATCCGGCCCGGGAAGATCCCGTCGCTTGCCTTCGCCGTCGCCCGTTCGCTCTGCTACCACCGCCGCCGGCGTCCGCTTCATGCTGCCAGGGTGGTCTCGCCGACAGAAGCGGCGGCCTGAGGAAAGGCCTCGAGCGCCGCCGCCCCTTTTCCTAGTCGCCATGGCAACGTCCCCCTCCTCCCCAAGCGACGGCCTTAATCTAGGCCCCGCGGCCTCTTTCTCTTCCCGCGTCCCACGTAAGGCGAATGGGGTGCCACGTTTCTCTCAACCAGGCCGCCTCGGGCTGCAAGCCTCCCACCCGCCTCCTTAAGAGTTCCCGACCGCGTTCGCGTTGTTTACTTTGCGCCGGCCAAGATGGCGGGAGGCGGCGCGGCGCATGCGCGGCCCAGGCCCGTCCATTACCTTCCCTCCCTCTTTTCCCCTGACAATAACTCTCCTCAGGAGTCTCCGGTAGGAAAAGGCCCCGCGTGGCTTTATTGAGGCTACATTCCCTTCGGCGGCGCTGCTGGGCGGGGAGGCGCCTTTCAGAAGTGCACTTCGGCCAAGACGGCGCCCCCGGAGCCCCACAAAAAAACTGGGAGGAAGGAAGCCGCCGTTGTACAATCCAAGACTTCTGAGGCGGGACAGACATGGGAACACGGCTATATATATATATAGTTATATATATAGATATGTATATATATAAATCTATACAACGCGGTTCGAGACTGGTTACATCGAGGACGCCCCACCCCCACCCCGTTTATCGGCCTCTCGCCCTGCCCTGCCCGCAGCAGCCACTGTCCGGCATTCAGGAGGGAGGAGGGAGAGGAAAGTCAGCGGCCTCCGGAGTCCCTGCTCGGCGAGGCTCGAGGGGGCGATGCGCAGCGCGGCCGCATGCAAAGCGCCTGAGGCGAGCCCGGCCCCGGGCGCCGTGCCGGCCAAATGATCCCCGGCCTGGGTTCCGACGTTGGGCTCTGAGGCGGCTAGAAAGTGTGCGCGTTTCTGCAGACGCCGCAGCCCAGCGCGAACTCCTCGCCCGTGGGAGGGTGGACGACGTGGAGCGGACACTCGGCCCCTTCCAGCTGCTTGCTCTTGGGACCTGCAAGAGAAGGCAAGGCCGGCCGTCAAACTCCGGGGTCCCATCTGGGTTCTGCCCCGTCTCCATGTGGGGGCACCGCAGGGCATCCTTCCCTCTGGCCCAAGCCAGCTGCTCCCCGAAAAATCCCTTTTTGACAAGCCCGGAGGTAAAGAGTGAAGAGAAATAATCCATGCGAGGGTTCCCTGGATCTAAGGATTATTTTCTTTCTCTAAAGTTAATTATTATTTAGGTTTATTATGTATAACATGTTTTTATATTTATTTTTATGTATTTATATATTCAAATTTGTATAATTTATAATACAATAATGTAATTATTAATAATTATAAAGGTAAAGGTCCCCCTCGCACATATGTTCTACTTGTTCCTGACTCTAGGGGGTGGTGCTCATCCCCATTTCAAAGCCGAAGAGCGAGCGCTGTCCGAAGACGTCTCCGTGGTCACGTGGCTGGCATGATGAAACGCGGAAGGGCCCAAAACGCTCTTACCTTACCACCAAAGGTGGTTCCTATTTATCTACTTACATTTTTACATGCTTTCGAACTGCTAGGTTGGCAGAAGCTGGGACAAGTAATGGGACCTCACTCCGTTAAGCGGCGCTAGGGATTTGAACTGCTGACCTTCTGATCAACAAGCTCAGCATCTTAGCCACTGAGCCACCACGTCCCTGAGATTAATAATTCTAAATGACAGCTATTGTTTATTATGATTATAAACCGCCCAAAGTTACACTGGTAAGAGGGATAGCCAATACATTTTATTAGTATTTAGTATTTATTAGTATTTATTAGGATTTATAGGCCGCCCTTTTCCCTGAGGGGACTCAGGGCGGCTTACAATCATTAGGGAGGGGGTGCAGTTCAAAAATAGACAATATGTGAACAAAGTAAAATAATAAAAACACAACTTGCATTCAACACTCGACACTCGGGTGGGGCCAATGAGAAGCTTATCCCCAGGCCTGTTGGGATAGCCAGGTCTTGAGGGCTGTGCGGAAGGCCTGAACGGTGGTGAGGGTGCGTATCTCGACGGGGAGATCGTTATTATTATAAATAATAATAAAAATAAAGGGCTATTCCATCTTCTGATCCTAACGGCTGAGTCTCTAACTGAGTCCCTCCTAATAGTTAGTCATTGACTTAACAGTTGTTCTTCAGTGACTGTTCAAAGTTATCAACAGCACTGGGAAAAAAAGTGACATGACTATTTTTCACATGACCTTTCTGGCATTCCCATGGTCACATGATCGAAATTCATTTGCTTGTCAACCGACTCATATTTATGACGGTTGCCGTGTCCTGAGATCATTTTTTTGCAACCTTCTATTAAGCAAAGTTAATGGGGAAGCCACATTCATTTAATAGCCTTGTTACTAAACAACTGCAATGATTCACTTAACTGTGGCAAGAAAGGTTATAAAATGGGGCACAACTCAACAAATGTCTCCCTTTGCAACATAATTTGTGATTGTAAGTGGAGGGCTACCTCTTTGCATGTTTGCCTGGGATTTAATCACATTTTTCCTAGTTCTGTATGGCCTGATGTAGTTTTACCACATAAACCACAAAACGGGCCCTTTAATGCTGTGGAACAGCTAGACAATCGCAATTGACTTTGCTTTATAAGCCTATTAATATTTTTTTCTTCTCACATTGTATGAACTTTCACATGCACAGCTGAATGTAACTGATCTATCGTGACCTGCATTGGAAATTCTTAGGCAAAATTAATCTAAGTTTATTTTGAAGTTTCTAAACCTCATCTGGAAGAACACCACTGTAACTGACAGTGATCAAAGATATCTCACCAACCACCCAGAAATATAATTCAACTGCACTTTAAAACATTACCTGCAGGGCAGTGAGGAAGTTCCTCTTTCGGAACACTTGTCATTCTCTGGAAATCATCGTGACAAGCGTTGCAAAAATGGGTGGTCCCGAAGCAAAAGAAAACAGCCACTGAACAACAGTAGCGGCATTTGTACTCTAGAAAATCTGTACCATGTTTGGGACACATCTGTGGGGGGGAAAGGAAAAAAAACAGCTTAAGCTGAAGAGAGTGAACAGTGATTCTTGATTTAAGATCTATGAAGATGCATGCAATGCTGGCTGGGGAATTCTGGGAGTTGAAGTCCACAAGTTGCCAAAATTGGGAACCCCCTGAACCTATTGAACATGTCCCCAAAATGGCAGAAGGAAAATGCTTCACTACCTGAGCTCTTGATACATCAGAACAGGCGCCGCAGATGAGTTCCCTGGGGTCATAATCATCTCCTTGTCCAGCTTCAGCATCACAACGGGCTTCTCCACCAAAATAAGCCTGGAGAAAGAAAAAACCAAGAAGAAACGCTGAGTACCATCACACTAACTTCCAGAAACATCAGTGAAACAGCAACAGGCCTCCGGCGATGCCTTGTATTTTGTGTTTCCAGCTTTTCTCCGCTTTAGGGAAGAAAAACAAAGCAAGGACAGTACGAATGAAGGGCTTTCGTTAGGATCCAATACAAACATGTTTTTTTTTGTTTCAAACTCCGTTTGGAACGGATCTCTTATGAAATTGGGCTGGTAATGAACTATAAAGGTGTCATGCTTTTGAAGCAAATACTTTCAACATTGGTAGTAATGGAAAGTTGTACCTATTACATGTGAAACATGAATTAAATAATAGAAAGGGCATTAGGATATATCCATTTGAAAAAATGTCCTAATTCCACATGTATTCCAAGTATATGTGTTTCTGGCAGCAAAGCTTCTGGGAGTAACTGGATTAACCACCGTAAAGTCTGCTAAAGGACAGTCTTGGGTGGAGCTACTAGGGCAGCTGGAGCTACTAGGCTAGCTGAAAGCATCTGGAGAAAAGAGCAAAAGGCCTTAGGAACTGAAAAGATACTGAATAAAGGAAGAGGGTAAGAAAGGCCATTTGTAAGAAGATGTAATTAAATTTAGAAAATAATAGAGGAAAATAGAGGAAAGAAAAAAGAGATTCTTGAAAGCAAGAGTTTGGAAACTGAAAGTTGAGAAATCAGTCACCCCCATTTTGGTTGTTAAGTATCTAGCCTAAGCATCACTACCAAAACACTGATACTGTAGTTCAACTCTCCTTCAATTTTCGTGAGGAAGCTGGATTGAAAAAATACATCTGGTACAAAAAAGCCCCCAGCAGAATTGTGATTTTTTTTTTTTTTTAAAAAAAACATTTTTGGTCAAGTATAATTTGCTTGGATATAGAGCAATCATAGTGTTATCATCTAAAAATATAGAGCTCAGTAAATAGTCAAGAAATGGATGTCCCTCTTTATCAATCATGCCGAAACACACATCTCCACATGTCCTCCATCTGAATCTGGATCATACCTTCTTGCATTTGTAGCAAACGTAATATGCGTATCTGTTCATGGCAAAGCCAGCAGGGTCATTATAAAACCGAACTCCGGGTGTTGTGATGGCTTCACTCTTGTGCAGCCCTTCATATTCCAGCCTCATTAAGGCTTTCCTCTTCACATCCTCATAAAGTTCCTTGATTGGATCAAGTAAGTCCTTTAATACCGCGTGGTTTATTTTGTTCTGTTGGGTTAAAAAGAAAGAAGCAGTAAGCCACAAATCACGGTTTACTGTGCAAAAACGATCCTAGTTTGCTTGGTGTAAACAAGTGACAACTAGTCTGTTCATGTAAACAGCTCTTCTGTGAAGAGGAAAGACAACACAGGCCAAAACAATTAGGACTGGAATTTTGATGGCCATATATTGAGGCACTCATAATAGAACTCATTTATGACCATTGTTAAGCGAATCACGTGCAAACTCCCTAATGAGCATTCTCCCCCCCCCCTTTTGAAACTTGCAAAAATTATCACAAATTGCAGTCCCATGACTATGGGACGTGTAACCAGTCATAAGTACGAGCCAGTTGCTAAACATCCAAAATATGGGATACAAGTAAATATTTACTTAAGAACAAAGAAAAATAATTGCGGGTAATTTGATCACATGCAATTTTTTTTTTTTTACTTCTTTCAAAACTCAAACTTAATTTATTAAGATTATCAATGGATAATCAATGGAGACAGAAGTGTCTCCTTCAATGTAAATTACAAGATGCCCAATAGAAACTCTTGGCTCTGTAACTTACCTTGCAAATGGGGCAGGACATGAACCCAAAAGTAATGCGGGGGCCAAGCCATCGGTTTTCTAGAACCCGGCAGCAGCATTGTAGGTGGAATATATGGCTACAGTCCAGCTGCAGAAAGTAAGAACTATGAATACATTTGCACTGATACTCTGATAGATCCAGCAACGCTCAGCATTCCCGTAACTTTCCCTAACTGCAATGCTTTTCACAACTATCAGCCATGATTTGTTGAAAAATCAAAAGGGGTCTGATTTCCACATTACATCCACCCAGTTTTGGAATTCATGACACACAGGTTTAGTGTCATATCTGACCCCAATTATTTGCGCCCCATGAAATAACCATCCTGAACCAGCATGTTGGACAATTTTACCAGAGTGAATTCAAGCGTGTGATAAGGAGAGTGGTGGCTGATATGTATGAGTAGAATTGGTCGGAAAGAAATGAAAGTGATATGCTGGCATATTCCTCAGCAGTTCACTGCAAATACTATGTTTAACCAAGGTAACCATTATTCTTTAATCCGGTAAAACCATATTTTAGCTAGAATCTGGTCTTTGAAGAGGTACACGTGGCAATCCCTGCAGGTACCTTTCTCACTTTCCAATGAAAGTGGTAGTTCCCTTAATCTCACTTCAATCTTTATTTTCACATTGCTTTTTACACCTAATTCAGGATTTAAATTATTGAAGTAGAATATTGAAATATGATGGGGGGGAAAAAAATCAGACGACCAGATTTAAGATGATCCTGGAGGGAAAAGCAATGGACCCTATTAAACCAGGCTTGGAAGCTGATCGTAACAGTGCTGCACGTTTCCCCTCTGATTTAATGGAACTTGGCTTGAGCTGCTGCGCCATGTCTGCAGTTGGCAGTGGCTTCACTGGAGCCCTGGCCACCCTTAGAGTGAATCAAGAGGATAAATCAATGTTCTCTCACTCTTGTACTGAATCAAGAGGGGTTGGCTGGAGGATCAGAGGAAAATTGCCTTCTCCTTTCCATCAAATCCATTCAGGTGGTCCCTGCTAGGCAGAGCTTAGCTGTAACTTATGGTCAGCCTTCAATGGATTTCTGCTCACAAAATCCAGTTCAACATTGGTTTGTCTTATTTTCTTTTTCTTTTTTCCTACCTAGGCAACTTCCTAGCTCTGATGCCTGAGCACCAATTTGGCACACTTGACCAAAACGAGTGTTATTTGTCTCTCAAGTCCTTCTCCTGTTTGGCAAAGTCAGCTCTAGCCAAAAAGGTGATGTTGCAAAGTCATGGTACCCACATAGATCCTCAGTTCTAATTTAAGGTCCCTTGGCACTTATGTTTTAAATGCTTATTCTTCATGCCAAACAGAATATTCATTTTAAATATTGAACGTCAATCGTGCCAAGGTCCAGTTGAACCACAGTAAGACAGCTGATAGTCCTGATACGTAGAAGCATATGAATATCATCGATAGTACCAGAAGAAATAGGACAGCTGGGTCCCAGACTTGCTGGGACTCAGGAGTTGGTGTTAAGAGAGCAGCCCACCTGAATTGCGGGAGCTGCTGAAAGTGCTTCCGTGAAGCAAATCATGCACATGTCGTCGGCGTCTTGCTTCAGGGCGGTGGGGGTGCTCTTGTCGCAGCCATGCAGGCAGGGCAAGCACAGGTCCTCATTCCTGACTCCTCCGCAAGGATGGCCACAAGGGTGGGTTTTGCTGCAGGCGAGTTTAGCATATTCCTAGGAAAGGATCAGCCCCATCAGTGCAAACATCACAACGATTCAAAACCAGACGCATGAACATCAGCTGGCAGTCAGACGCCACATGATCCCAAATCGCTAATATCTACCCACACTCAGTTGGATTGGAGCAATACCAGAATCACCAGCCATGCCTATCATAACCGGCTTCCCCAAACCACAAAGCAACTCCTTGTCCTGACAAAAAAAAACCTTATTAATTTACTGTGAACTCTGCTCATTTACATCCAGCAAAGTCTTTCAAGGGTGGATTTACAGTCACAGACCTTATCTGGCTTGGAGAGCTGCCAGGCTAATATCTGCAAAAACTTGGCAAGGAGTCTCAGATAGTCACGAACCAATTAAGCGAACAAATTGTGTCCTGCAAACTCCACTCCCCTTTCGCTCCTCTTTTATTTCCTTTGGGAGGGGCCATTCATCATCCACCTGTGGCCTTCCTCCCAAGTCAACCCCTGTTCCCTTCACCTGACAACTGGGAACAGGCTCCAGCTGTTTGTCTGCCTCACTGATGTCTGACTCTGAAGGCAGCTGATAGCTGGCATATGGCTCTGGCCCCATCTCTGCCTCCGACACAGAGCCCTCATCAGAGCCTTCCAAAGCCTCCAGGACTGGCCCATGTTCCTCCCCAACCTCATCAAATCCGCTGGCTGCTAGCGGGCCACAACAGTGCGTTCATCTAAGCCTGGAAATCCACAAGCGAATCCATCAACAGACACAGGGACCTACAACCAGCCTATAAACCCTCAGAATTCAAATCCACCACACTGCCAAGCAGAGATGGCACTGACCCTCAACCAATCCCAACACCTCCCCCCCACTTTACTTCCCAGTGACCTTCACTTGACACACCCACACCTGACCCATCACAAGACTTGCTGACCACACAAAGCCTTTGTAAGCAGAGGAACACAGATACAGACATCCCCTAAACTCCGCTGAAAATGTTACCCAGCCAAGTAATGAAACGTTCGGAAACAAGCTTGGAGAATGAACCTCCACCCTCATCCTCCACCCGAGCGATAGATATTTGCCACCGTCGCAATCCATCAATATTCTTTGCAGAGGAGCAAAAAAAAAAAAAAAAAAAAAAGGTTTGGAAATCTTGGAATGAATGGGCAGAAATGGCAGAACTGTCTTCTGGCTAATTAGGTGCTCACGGACGAAGCCATTCCCTTCTCTCTCAGTCAGAAGCAAGTATTTTGAACAGGAAAGGGAGTGTGCATTTAACAGCTTCATCGGACTTCAGATAGAAGCAGCCACCTATGTTTAATAAAACTGTATTTGGCTAATATCTATAGGAGAACACTCAGAGGACAGCTGTCCCACCCTGGCCCTGTTCTGCCCATTCCTTCACCCAGAACTGAGCTATCCTCCTCACCCAGCTGAGCTATCCTCCTCGAGGTGCCACTCAGGAGTGACCTTCTCGAGTTCCAAGTACCATATTTTTCGGAGTATAAGACGGACCTTCCCCCCCCCCCCAAAAAAAGAGGGTGAAAAACTGGGTGTGTCTTATACACTGAATACAGCCTTTTTGGCCTCCTGAAACCCTGCCCCCTTCACCAAAATGGCCGTGCATAGCTTCCAGAGTGCTCCTGGGGGCTGGGGAGGGCAAAAATGAGTGAATAATGGGCCATTTTTTGCTTGTTTTTGCCTCCAGCCCCCAGGAGTACTCTATAAGCCTCCTAAAGGCTATGCATGCCCCCCCTTTTTTTTTGACAAAAAGCAGGCCCGTTTTTGCAAAAAACGGGCTGTTTTGGGGAGGTCCGTAGAGTGCAAAAACTTTTTTTTTATTATTTGCATCTTCAAAATCTTGGTTTGTCTTATACTCCGAAAAATAGGGTAGTTCATCTTGGACATTCTCAGACTTGGTTCAGAGTTTGGGTGTACAGACCTGGCAATCGGCATCTGAGCAGACACTGCCAACAGCAGATAACTCTGTTCCATTTCGGCAGCCACAGAAACGACATACTTCGCAGCTGCTTGTGGTGGGTTTGCCTAGATCCAAACCAGAAAGAAAAAGAAGAAGAAGAAGAAAAAAAGATACTTTCGTATTATCAATCAGGCAAATATTAACCGTTCTACCACGAGGAAAGGATTCTACCCAGCAGCCATGGCTTTGCAAGTACCAAGACAAGGCAGGCCCTGGAAAACTGAAGCATCTAGCACAAACTTTTTTTTGGCTCGGCCTAATGGCAGCAGCTTCTCAGGGTTTTTGGTACAGACACAGATCTACTTGCCAGGTCCTCTGGAATCAGAGATAGATCCTGAAAAGGTCTGTGCGTCAAACAGGACTCCCTGGGAAAATCCTGCAAGAAGGGAATTCACATACAGTACTTTTGTGATTCGCTTTAAAACATGCAGCACACGAGGTGCTGGGCAAAGTCATCCGTCAGGCATCGTTTCTGCACTGATGTCGTAATTATTATTTGAACTTGTATGCCACCCGATTCTCAATGACTCTGGGAAACCCACAACAATCAAACAAAGAAGGTACAATCCAACCCGTTAAAACAAAGATTTTTTAAAAAATGACAAACACGATGAAGCCAGAGTGCTACTCTCCCTTGCTAAAAATCTGGGTGAAGAGCCAGGTTTCAAGAGCTCTGCTAAAAAAAACAGCAGGAACCGATCTTGAGGGTCACTTTTTTCCAGAGGGAAGGTGCTGTTATAGAGAATGAACATGTTCAGCAGTGGTGGGTTCTGGATCCCGTTGCAACCGGTACGGTGCAATGGGGCTGGGCGTCCAACCGCATGCATGCATGCGTACATACCACCCACGACGGCTCCGCGACGCTCCAGCTGCTCAGCAGAGTGTCATGCAGGCACCGTGTGCTCCACGCGTGTACGCGTAAGCCCTGATTGGCTCAAATACAGGTAAGAAGGGCGGGTGGGTAGGCCCTCCGGAGAACAGTACCGGAATAGTACCTGGTGCTCCCAGCAGGCACCGGTACGCCCGTACCAGGATGTACTGGTCGTATCCCACCACTGATGTTCAGGGTCCCAAGAGAGGACATGGTTTAACTGAGTGTATGTCAACCAGGCAGGATCGAATCAACCAGGCAGATGTTAGGAGAGATATGTTAGGGAGAAAGGGAAGCTGCAAACTAGATTCAAATCTTAGTCAAGATCATGACATATGTGCAAAGACACTTTTTGATCGGGGTGCCTGAACCAAGAGTCCCCCCACCCCCATCTATGCTTGTGTTATTCTATGCAAGCCAGGAACCCAATTCAGAAAATATTTTGCAAGCCAATACTTGTATGTAAATACACATGATGAAGAATGAATGAATGAATGAATGAATGAATGAATGAATGAATGAATGAATGAGTGAGTGAGAATTGTATGGCACACACTCAGAATGCTGAATGTATTTTACATTGCCATCGTTGAAATGATTAAAAAATAAATTTTTAATTAAAAATAAATCTTACCTGTATGTTCTCTGAATTCTACCATAGCCTTCATGGTTTTAGAATCGGCTAGGGCCATCAACCAGAAGAGTTTAGTCCTACCACAGCCTTCATGAAGATCTACCTTGATAGCTTCTTCTTCCTCTTTGAAGACCTGTTGGGTTTGCCAAACACATATTAAGAATTGTAATTAGGGAGTCTAGATGATAAAAATTCACATTTTAACACCCACCCATAAATATAAAATAAATAAAATATAAAATAAAGTAATAAAATGAAATATAAAATAATTATAATAAAAATGAAATATAATATAAAATATAGTAAAATAAGAAAATAAAATGAAAATGAAATAAAATAATATAAAATAAAATAATAAGCTATAAAATAAAAAATGAAATGAAATAAAATTAAAAATAATAAAAGAAAATAACAATAATAAAATGAAATGTAATATAAAATATAGTAAAGTAATAAAACAAAACAAAATAAAAATGAGATAAAATAATATAAAGTAAACTATAAAATAAAAAAATGAAATAAAATAAAAAATAAAAGAAAAATAAAGTAATAAAAGAAAATATAGAAGAAAAAAAATACAATGAAATCAAGCAAAATGTTAATTATGCAATTCCATTTCATAGGATATAATCTCAACCTCTATTCTCCATCCAAACCCTGACCCTGGCTCGGGCATTCCCTGCTAATCCGGGGTGATGACATTTCATTTTCATTTCATTTTATTGACATTTATAGGCCGCCCTTTCCCTAAGGGGACTCAGGGCGGCTTACATTTCATAGGAGGGGAGTGTAAGACAGGACACAAAAGAAATGTGAATAAAGGAACATATTCCTTATAGACATATAATCCCCTGATTGATAAATGCAAATCCCTACTATATTTTCTCATGTGACTAGCAGATGACTAATTATAAACTTGGATGCCATCTTTTTTAAAAAAGAAATTTTAAATATGGTTCTTTTCCCCAGAGTTAGGGAGCCTGACTCATACATCACCTGCCGCTGATGTGACTTTGTCCGTCGATGGAGATGGAGGAATCGATCGCAGTCTGTGCAGAGATTCCCACAGACGTTGCATAAGATAATGGCCGCCGTTTCTCCATCATCATGGTTATCACACATTGGCTGGAAGATTTTTTTTTAAAAGAGATCAATCTAAGGTTAATAAAGTCTTCTCAGAGTTGAACTTGTTTCCTGTTGACCTTTCCTCTAAAGCAGGGTTTCCCAACCTTGGCAACTTGAAGATGTCTGGACTTCAACTCCCAGAATTCCCCAGCCAGCATTCGCTGGCTGGGGAATTCTGGGAGTTGAAGTCCGGACATCTTCAAGTTGCCAAGGTTGGGAAACCCTGCTCTAAAGCACAATACATAATTTCTTGCTGCATCCTTCTAGGATTTTTTTCTCTCCTTATTTTCGCGATAAAACAGGCATCTCAAGACGAACTTTTCATATCAGAATTGGGGGAAAAGTAGAGAACTTTGGGAGATAGGAAACGAATATAGGTAGGGATATCCCTCCCTCTCTTGTTGGTGATGGAAAACACGTGATAAATAATTAAATAAGAAAGAAAGATTTTGAGCATTTTACATTTCTCCTTCCCGGGCTTGATCAGCTGATGACATAAACTACAAGCTAACTCATTTCCTATCTGTGGATAGTTTTGTAGCTGGCATTCCTCCCATTTCTTTCTCAGCCTCCTACACCTGGCACTTCCCTCTTGGTGTCCCACCTAAGTGCTAACCAGACCGAGTGGCTCTGGGTTTGGGGTTCATTGGCTCAGATAAAATTGCCACTTCTGCACTTGGATGGGGTGGCACTACGCCAAACAGACCCTGTGTGCAACGTGGGGTTTTTCCTGACTCACGACTCCTGCTTGACGAGCAGGTGGCAGTTGTGGCCAGGAGGGCCTGCGCCAATTACGCCCCTTTCCTGGACCGACAATCCCTACTCAGTCACTCATGCCCTAGTCACTTCCTGTACTGACTATTGCAACGTGCTCTACATGGGGCTGCCCTTGAAGAGCATCTGGAAGCTCCAGTTGGTGCAAAATGCAGTGGCCCGCATGGTTTTGTGGAGACCCCGGTGTGCACTTGTATCACCTCTCCTGCGGGAGCTTCATTGGCTTGTTGATTTGTTTCCAGCTGCAATTCAAGATGTTGGTTGTCACCTTTAAAGCCCTTCATGGTTTGGGACCAGGTTATCTGAGGGCTGGTCATATCCAAGCGACCCATCAGAGCAGGGAGGCAGGAATGTGGTGGGTCCCATCCCCGAGGGAGATACATCTGGTGGGACCCAGAAGAAGGGCCTTCTCTATGGTGGCTCCCTCTCTTTGGAGCATCCTGTTCCCAGAGATTAGAATGGCTCACTCTAACACTCTTCCGGGAGGCGCTGAAGACCTGGTACTGCCAGCAGGCCTGGGGAATCCAGAGTAGGATGGAGCCCATTAAATGGCTCGTGTGAGGTGGTGTCGCTGGAGTGGGGGGTGGTTTTATTATATTAATTTATTATATGACACTTCTTTTATTAGTTTTACTGTTTTATATGAGGTTTTATATTCTGCAAGCCGTCTTGAGTCACCAGGTGCGAATAGGTGGCAATATAAATTCCCTAAATAAATAAATAACCAGGCCCAACTCTTATTTCAAGTTTGGGAAGATCAGCCTCACCTAACGGGCTCAAGCTAATCTTTGCTTTTCAAAGGACAAGATGCTCTAAAAAGTAGCATGGAAACACAAAATAACATATTCCTGAATACATAATTCCAGTAATCAATAATATCCATCTCAATGTATTTCAAAAGATGGTGGAGACTAACTCCGAAAGATACACCGCAAGCATCCATTCCTCACCATCTGCTTCTGCTGTCCATCTTTGCCCATCCATCTTCCAGAAGAGAGGCGGTCAACGTGATCTTGGTCAAGGACACAGAGAGAGGCCAGGGCCAACCACAGCTGCAGGAAAGAGGACAGGTTCATTCAGCAAAACCAAGGCTTTACCGTGACTGGAAGCAATTGCTTATTTGTCTATTTACCAGGGCTTGGGTGCTGAGAGTAGGTTCATAGTCCTATTAATATTATTTTAAATTATAAGATTAATAGCAATAGCACTTTAAGACATATCTATCTATCTATCTATCTATCTATCTATCTATCTATCTATCTATCTATCATCTATCTATCTATCTATCTATCATCTATCTATCTATCTATCTATCTATCTATCTATCCATCTATCTATCTATCTATCTCTATATACCACTTCATAGTGCTTTATAGCCCTCTCTAAATGGTTTACAGATAGCACTTAAGACACACACACACACACCCCAATTCACAGTGCTTTATAACCCTCTCTAAGCCGTTTAGAGTCAGCTTAATGCCCCCAACAATAATCTGAGTCCTCATTTTACCGACCACAGAAGGACAGAAGCCTGAGTCAACCTTAAGCCAGCGAGAATTGAACTGCTGGCAGTCAGCAGAATCAGCCTGCCATACTTCATTCTAACCACTGTGCCTACCGCAGCTCCTTGTTTAATAAGAAGCATGATTAGTAAAGAACCAAACTGACAAAAGACACCGCCAGAGATAAGAGGCAAGCCAACTTTCTTACGCGGGTTGTGGCGATGCAGCGCACAGGGGATCTGAATTCTTCTTCCATTTTGGTCAAAGCAATGATTGTTTCAGCAATGGCGTTTTTCGTCACCCGAGACCAAGCTTCAGACAAGTGACCCTGCACAAGGAAGCAGTTTAGGTCATGAGTAGGAAAGTGCGGGGTGGGGGGGGGGGGGGCGGGAGAACAACCCCTAAAGTCTAGTGGAACAAAGCTGCTTTGTGTGAACGACAGAGCAGAAGGTAATATATGAAGATAACGAAATCTTACAGCTGCCATGTCTTTTATGAGCTTAATAATGATTTCTGAAATCTGCGTTGGCGTTGAGCCCTTCATCCACCAATGGCTTTCACCTCGTCTGAGATAACTAAAGAAAGGAAGAAAATTTTTTGTAATTTAGGAATGTAGCTTTTTCTTTTCCTTCAACATATTTAGTGAACTACATTGTCTGGGTCAATTTGCTCTATTCAAATCACTGGCAACAGTAATAGTATTATTTAGATATACATAATAATAGTCTTTTTTTTGCTTCTAAGATTTACATATACATTGTAATTATAATTGTATTATATTTTATAGCAGTGTACTTGGTAGTGTTTTCCCAATTGCTACTTTCTGTCTCTTATTCCTAACCCCTAATACAACAATTCCCATATTAACTATTAACTAAGCTGCATTACTATTACTATTAGTCTTCTCATAGTTCCTATCATCCATCTCCTCTCACTTTTGACTGCATGACGGTAACTTTGTTGCTTGCGTCCTTGCGATTTATATGGATATTGATTGTTTCCTGGCTGCTCCTTTGTACCCTCTGACTATCATTAAGTGCTGTTCCTTATGATTCTTGACCAATGTATCTTGTCTTTTTATGTACACTGAGAGCATCTGCACCAAAGACAAATTCCTTTTGTGTCCAATCACACTTGGTCAATAAAGAATTCTATTCTATTCTGTTCTATTCTATTCTGTAATTCTATTCTATTCCATTCCATTCACTTTCTATTCTGTAATTCTATTCTATTCTGTAATTCTATTCCATTCCATTCCACTCCACTTTCTATTCTATTCTATAATTCTATTCTATTCTATTCTACTCCATTCCACTTTCTATTCTATTCTATTCTATTCTATTCTATTCTATTCTATTCTATTCTATAAAACGTATTGAAAGAATTGACAGTACTTTTGGAGCAACTTTCAGGAACATAGCTGTGAACACCATCTCAAAGGGAAGGTAGCATGAATCTTACAAAAAAAAAGTCTCATGGAGTATGGGAAACTGAGTCAAGACAACAACTGCATAACTGCTACTAACCTGGAATTGAAAATCATTGGCAAAGTGACGGTAGTGACGCCTTTGCCGGCTGCCGTGCCAGCCGTGCCCGTTATGGTGGTGCCTTTGGCCTTGAGCTGAACGGTGAGCGCTTTGGCAATGCAGCCCAGGAACATGTCCAGAATGCCCAGCTTGTTCCAGTCTCCCTTCTCCGTGGAGTGAATGATGTCACTGATATCAGCTGGGGGCAGGGCTTTGACCCCAATGACGCTGGCCAAGCGGCTGGGAGTGACTTCGGGCAGGACCCGCCTCAGTAAAGAGGTGACCTGAAAGGACCAACCACAGAGATTAGCCGACCCTGCTTGGGGGAGCCAATCATCCTGCGACCAGGAAAAAGGAGCCACCGTTCAATACCGACCTGCCTCTGTACTCTGGGGGAAGCCGTGTGCAGCAGGGAGAAGAGATCCTGCAGCAAGGTCAGCTGCTGAGCCAAGTACTGGCGCCCGACGTTGGAGCCGCTCAGGGCCAGCACCATGGACAGCAGCTCAAAGCAGTAGGCGTCCGATGAGGCATCCTCATCGTTGGGCTGGGAGTTGGCGTTCTCCTTGCTAGAAATGGCGTGCTCCCATTCTTCTCGGACCCGCGTGGCTTCCATGCGGATGGCTTGCACGATATGAGCGCAGACCTAAACCACAAAGAGAGGCGTTGGAGGAAATTAAACTCTAGCTTGGTCATGTTAGTTTAATCACCTAGACATGGGCCTCCATCCTTTTGGGCACCAGGGACCGATTCCATGGAGAAAGGTTTCACGGGGAATGTGGTTTCGCATGCCACCTACATTCTGTGGAAAGGGCTTTGCTTATTTGTGTGGCATGCCCCTGTTGTGGCCCCTCCAGCAGCTGAATCAAAGGAGGAGGCGTGGGAATCAGGGTCAGCAGCTAAGCAACCTGAGAGCTCCGAGTGGGAAGAGGGAATGGAGCTGGCAGAGAGAGAGAGAGGGTTAAAATGTATGCCTATAACTATAAGCGCTAAACCTGAAGCCCTTAGGACAAATATAAATAGGACTAGCTCTTCTTGTAAGGTGAATAATACACGTTGCCCAAATCATCCTCCCAAAATGGATGCATTGCATTTCACCATGCAGGCAGTTTCTGCCAAGGCCAAACCATTCAAATGTAAATAGATTCGTTGTTATAGAAATGGCTAGTTTATACTATTATGGAAAAGTAGTAAGTTGAGGTTTATTCTACTGCACCAGAGGGAGTCAGAAGTCAATCCCCTTTTTTCCTCACTCCTTTTTTTCTATACTTCTGTACTTCCCCTTTCCCTCTCTTATTTTACCTACTCTTTGCTTTTTTGTTTTTGTATTTTATATTATAAGCTAATAAAAAAACCCCTGTAAACTTAAAATGTTGTCCTGAATGCGTTTTTTTCCAAAGCAAGTCTTTTTTTGGGGGGGGGGGGGTTTCCCTTGAAAATGTTTCGCTTCTCATCTGAAAAGCTTCTTCAGTGTTAACGGAACAGTGGGAAATGGAAGGATTTATATTTTTTGAAGTCGTCTGGTCTTTGGAAAACAACAACAAGAAAGTCCTGTCAGGTTTTGGAAAAGCACCTTTGGGGCAACTTGGACCTGGGGTGATTCAAATGTTCTGCACACGTATGAGAAGGTAGACTTTTTTCCTGCTTATCATACAGCTTCCAACCTCCTGTCCTAGATGCTTCTCAACTCACAAGTACGTATGTGTATGTTGTGTCTCCTGCTAAGTGAACATTTTGCGCATTACCAGTCTTACTTCATTCTGTGCACATGACCACTTGCATGTTTACAGATGTTCACTGTGGAAACTCATGATTGGACAGATGGGTCAATTTTAATCTCTACATTGGAAATCAAGCATTTTATTTTCCCTTGCCCGTAGAGCTGTAAGTCCATCATTTTATAGGTTTGGGGGCACTGACAAGTTCCTAACTGACAGGGTCCCTTTCCTTTCCCCAGTGACTTGACTTCTTAGCGTATGGAATCTTTTGTCCTTCATCTGCAGATCACATGCACAATGTAAGAAAAACCAGCTTAGGAAACGTTCTAGTGAACAAACCTGTTTTTGCAAATTCGTGAGTTTACTCCTGCTAAATATGATTCCAACCATGTGTTCTTTCAGGTCTGCATCTGAAGTTGCCTTGAAAAGGAACACAACGTTGTTTAGTACAATCATACATTCCAGGTTCTGACTAAAAAATTAAGGCAGTTTTGTTTTGGTTTCCAATGCAAGTTTTGGTATTAAGTGATGTAAAGCATCTAGCCAACGTAAATAAATTAGGCAAAATTAGGATATAAACTTATTTTCAAAGAGACCATAAGCCTTAAATCTCCCAAGGCCTTCTTCAACGACATGAATTGGAGATAATAATGGTCTTCCAGATGCAGCATGATGGATTCCTTACCCTTAGGCAGGTGAGATTTTTCTAAATTAAGAGAACGTTTACATAGGGGCAGCACCCCCATGGACTCAACAGAGAAACCCGAATATGGAAAGAATAATTTCTAACATGATTACCACTGGAATCTCCTGACCAGTGGTGAATTTCAAAAAAATTTCGAACCTACTCTGTGGGTGCGGCCTCCTTTGTGGGAGTGGCTTACCAGCCATGTGACCTGGTGGGAGCGGCTTGCTGGCCATGTGCTTTTTCTTTCTTTCTTTCTTTCTTTCTTTCTTTCTTTCTTTCTTTCTTTCTTTCTTTCTTTCTTTCTCTCTCTCTCTCTTTTCTTCCTTTTGCCTCTCTGTCCCTTTTTCCTTTCATCTCTCTCACTTTTTCTTTCTTTTTTCTTTATTTATTTCTTCCTTTCTCTCTCTCTCTGTGTGTGTGTGTGTGTGTGTGTGTGTGTGTGTGTGTGTGGTGGGTTTCAAAAAAATTTGGAACCTTGTCTGTAGGTGTGGCCTGCTATCCGGGTCCACTGGTGGAACCTCTTCTAACCGGTTCGGTAGATTTGACGAACCGGTTCTACCAAACTGGTGTGAACTGGTAGGAACCCACCTCTGCTCCTGACTTAACCTTCCTAGATAAGAAGAGAGGTGGCTCGTGAGAGTCTTTGCTGCAGGAGACACAAGCTGCCCCTTCCAATGATAGGTTGGAAACAAACACCCCTTGAGCAGTGGTTGCCCAAATTCCCTAAAAAGCACCATTTAGAACATTTAAACTCTGGGCTTTTTCTTTTCTTCCAGGATGACAACTTGCATGTCCATATTTTGATAGGAAATTCCAGGGGAAAGTTATTCTTTTTTTGGCAAATGGAAATGGAAATTTTTTTTTTGTTATTCTAAGTGAAAATACAGATAGTCCTCGACTTACGACCAAAATGGGGCCCAACATTTCTGTTGCTAAGCGACACAGTAGTGAAGTGAGCTTTGCCCCCATTTTATGACTTTTGCTCACCAAAGTTATTAACAGAATCACTGCAATTGTTAAGTTAGTGACACAGCTGTTCAGCGAATCTGGCTTCTCCATTGACTTTGCTTTGTCGGGAGATTGCTAAAGGGATCATGTGATGCCGGGACACTTCAACCGTCATAAATATGAGCCAGTTGCCAAGTGGTCTGAATTATGATCACGTGACCCTGGGGATGCTGAATTAGTTGTAAGTGTGAAAAACTGTTGTAAGTCGCCTTTTTCAGTACCGGTCTAACTTCAAACGGTGACTAAACAAACTATTGTAATTCAAGGATTACCCATACACCCATATCTATAACTTTCTGCAGAGTTGATTCAGGGGCCCGTTCCTATAGCTGAAACAGCCGTGAATACACAAAGGGTTAAAAGCCTTTGGCTCATGTGAAGATGCTACCTTAGGCATATCAGGTAACATCATGAACAATATCCTGGCTTTGTATGTATCCGAATTTACAACCTAAATGCTGGAGATGTGATTGTGTTGATGCTACGTATTACCATGTATGGTGGACTTGTAAAAAGGTTAAAGCATTTTGGATAAAAATATGGTGGATTATGCAAAATATTCTTAAAAAGAGGATAAAGTTTACTCCTCAGTTATTCCTGTTAGGTATAATTACAGACTGTACAGTTATAGAGACTAATATGATTTTGAACCTCACAACGGCAGCAAGACTATTGGTGGCGCAGTACTGGAAGAAGGAAGAATTACTTATTATTCAAGAATGGACACTAAAAGTAACAAACTTAGCAGAGATGGCTAAAATATCAGCATATCTTAAGGACCACTCAGATGAGAAATATAAGCTGGAATGGAGAAGATGGATTGATTATATTCAGAATAAATATGGGACTAAGAAATTCCAGATAGTTTATGACTGAATGAGCAAGGAAGGATACAATTTGCTTAAAGTTAGCTTTACAAAAGCGGAGTTAAAGTACAAGTGAGGGATGATGCTAAAGTCTGTTACCTTATTTTAGAATATGCATGTTAATGTTTATACCCTGTATTTGCTCTGGGAGGTTGGGGGGGGGGGGAGTTGGGTTTGGGGGGGAGGGGAGGCATATATTTGTAAAACCTTTTTTTTAAAAAAAAAAATTCAATAAAAAAAACCAATATCCTGCTGTGACCTCTAATGTCTCTCAAGAACCAAGCAGTGTAGCTGCAACAACACCCCTGAGCTAAGTTTTCCTCTGAGCAGAGTGCCATTTATGAGCCACCATGGCGCAGTGGTTAGAGTGCAGTACTGCAGGCTACTTCTGCTGACTGCCGGCTGCCAGCAGTTTGGCGGTTCGAATCTCACCAGGTTCAAGGTTGACTCAGCCTTCCATCCTTCCGAGGTGGATCAAATGAGGACCCAGATTGTTGGGGGCAACATGCGGGCTCTGAAAAGCTGCTTAGAGAGGGCTATAAAGCGGTTTATAAGTCTAAGTGCTATTGCTATTTAAGGGATTCCAATCCATAAGAGGAGTGCCGGCAGTTAAGCCATCATTCCACATGTTAAAAGGTTGAAAACCTTGTTTCTGAATGATCCAGACTGTTGTCTCAAGGAAGCGCAGCCCCAGTTCAAGATCTGAACCAACTTGCATTGGGAGATAAAAACAAAATCTTGGTAATTGTAGAACATAAATAAATACATTGTGTACTTTTTCTTCTCCTTCAGGTGAAGAAAGCAAAGCCTTTTCTTCCTGTTCTGGGGTCGGCTCAGCGTCTCCAGATATGAGTTTGCCAAAGACCTGTTTCAGAGGAGAAATAAAATACCGGAATAAGACAGACAT
This sequence comes from Thamnophis sirtalis, assembly GCF_051295495.1. Classification (NCBI taxonomy): domain Eukaryota; kingdom Metazoa; phylum Chordata; class Lepidosauria; order Squamata; family Natricidae; genus Thamnophis; species Thamnophis sirtalis. Next base: position 13,616,417 of record NW_028261392.1, read on the forward strand.
GCTATTTCTTTTCTTTTTTTCATGTGGAAATGTTAGCAATTTTAAAAATATTTCTTTACTATCCTAATGCTCCATTATCTCCTAAGGCGGGTCAAGTCTTAGGACCACCCTGTTACTATGGAATATGCAGAAATTCCCCGCCAAGGAGAGCCAGGTATTTAGCTCCTTCTGGGCCGAAGACTGAGGTTAATCTGGAGAGTCAGAGGAGAGGTAGAGGTGTGGCCTCAAGATTTACCTCAGTCTCCGGGCAGATGGGCCATGACGATACCCAGTTGTGACTCTTCCCACGCCCCACTTCGGAGACTGTGTGTGTGTGAGTGTGTGTGTGTATAAATAAATGGCTGTTTGTGTGCGTGCATGTGTGTGTGTGTGTGTTCCAGGATAACTCTGGAATGCCTTGAGCAATTTCAACCAAACTTGGTGCACAGATGACTTACTCTCTGGAAAAAAAAAATACTGTGGGTGTAAGACACCCCTAACACCTCTGTGTGTGTGAGCGTGTGTCCCTGGCATGCAGAACACACAATCCATCAACCCAGCCCAGCTCCACCGCACATGTGTGCGTGCCTCCTGCCAACCAAATGATTTTCAGGTCTCTGCCATGCATGCGTGGGGTGTGTGCGCGGGGGTGCAGGGTCACACGCACATGCACAGGGTGCAGGTGGAGTACAGGGTGCGGGTGGCGCACAGGGTATGTTGGCACGACACACACACCCCCCCCCCCCGTGGCCCGTTTTTGCTCCAAGAAGGCTGCAGGGAGGCCTACTAGGCTCCAAACGGAGTGCAGGGAGGGGGGGGTGTTGTGCGTGCATACACTATAGATCTAATTCATTTTTTTCCCTGCCTAATACAGGATTAGGATAAATAAATAAATAAATAAATAAATAAATAAACAAACAAACAAACAAACAAACAAATAAATAAATAAATAAATACCGGGCAGGTTATCAGCTAGTCTGAAATAAATAGTCTGTAAACCACTTAGAGAGGGCTGTAAAGCACTGTGAAGTGGTATATAAGCTTAAGTGCTATTGCTATTTCCAGATTCCTATTATTAGAGGCTGTCTGGTGCAGGCCTCGCATTAAAACATGCACATTTTACTCTTGTGCAGTTTGTTTAAAGTTGAGAAGAGATTTCACACATTACCTAGCTAAGATGAAGATGGAAAATGGTGAAGAATGAATTGGGGAAAAGACATCTGAAGTAGAAACCATTTTAAAGATCTAAAGTAAACCAAGAAGCAGCAGAATCAAGTGTTAGGTATCCATTTTTTTCCCCCCAAGGGACTCAGATGGACTCAAATGGAACTCCTCTAAACTAAATTCCACCACAAACCTGTCATTCTGTTCAATATATTCTTTAGGAAGGGGCAAAGGAAATGTGAAAAAGAAAGATAGGATTCCTAAGCCATTTCTACCTATGGGGTGACAATCTTGCTTTTTTTTAAAATGAAGGCTTGAGTATTGCATTGTGCTCTTCACACAGCCTCACCTGTGATGTGATAAGCCTGAAAACTCGCAGCGTCTCAGCCTCACAGCTTCTTTGTTGAGCAACACTTGCTGAGATCTGGCCGGCTATTTTGATGCTTTCACCATCTTTCCAACCCAGCACTTTCACCTGCCGAACTCGGAGGGTATTTTCTGGCCCCTTTAACTCAATTTTGAGGATGTGATTGTCTCCACCGGGAAGTTCACTAGTTACCCAGCCAATATGTCTTGAGTCCAAGTCAACCTAAAACACAGGAGTAGAAAAGAAAGTTGGTGTAGACCGTAAGAACATAACTGCGTAACTTTGAAACGGAATGGTTCAAAAATAAAAATTAAGGATAAAGCCGCAAGATCTGACTTGGAAAAATATGAATGACCACTAGATGGCCACAAATACTTAAGAGTTTCTCTACCTCTTTGCTACCACCTAGTGGCTGACCCAATTTCTGCAGCCAAGAGATGAAATTGTCACATCCACGCACCACCATCACAGGCTAAAAGGATGAGTTGATGTTAACACATGTGAGAATTGCACTTGATTTGAAGCATTTGCTTGAAATTAAACAATGGAAAAATACACAGGCAAATCAGCACTAAATCAAAACAGTATTATTATGTCCTCCAGCTACTGACTCCTGGACATTTAAAATTAGAATGGTTACATTACTTTTGCAGCTCCTAAACTTTTTGTACAAGGACAGATGGAACACAAATGACTAACTACAAGAGGACAGATCTTCTATCTTTTCTTTCTTGCAATGTCAGAATAAAGGATAATGAAAAGATGTCCAAGTTCTTAATTAAGAAAAGTTCATTAAACAGAATGTTAAATACATAGATTTTAGTCATTAAAATGCTTTGTTATTACTCTGAATGGCATAGGTAAGCTACCTGTTTTATTCTGCAAAGATCTTCTACTGCTTTTCCAGTCAAAAATGTCATTGAAGTCACTTTGTTCTAGATATGACAATAGGAAACAAAAAAATAAAAATAAAAGCCAAGCATTTTAAGTTTCTGAATTGATTTTAATATCAACAGTTTAAAATAAAAGGGAGGCAGAGAGAATAGACTTTGTTTGGTATAGCAATTCAGACACCAGGCTAGAAACTGCCAGACTATGAGTTCTAGACCCATCTTAGTTAAGCAGCCAATTGAGCCAGCCCATCTTTCTCAGCCCAGGGAAACATGCAATTGTAAACCTAAAAACCTTCCTTTTTCAAGAGGCAACTGGACTTTCTGAGTTTTTTTTTCCTTTGAAGATGTTTTGCTTCTCTCATCCAAGAAGCTTCAGAGCTGAAAGGTCTTAACCCCCCTCCCCAAAAGTCCAGTTGCCTCTTGAAAAAGCACTTTTGGGATAACCATGACCTGGATGACTGAGAATCTGCATAAATGTGCAATGCCAAATCACTTCTGAAATCTTACCAAGAAAATTGTTCAGACAGTTCAGACTGGGAGTCAATACAGACTTAAAGGTGAAAAAGAAAAAAGACAGCCCCCCAAACCCCATACAAAAAGTATTGTTTTAAAGTATTTTTATCTCACTCACTCACTCACTTTGCTCCATTAAATTATTGCCATCTGGCTTATTATATGAATTTATAACAATAACTTGAAATGCCTTGCTTTTCTAGACCCATAGCTTTAATTCACCCTCTAATGTCCAAATGGACATGTCAACATTACTCTTCTTTTGATTGGAAATAGTGCTTACCCCGAGGTCTCTTGAATTGTCTACGTGAACAGACACATAGCGAGCATTTATTCCTTTCATGCAATTAATTGTAATGTTTTTGGTTTTATTCTTGTCTTCATCACCCGATTCCCAGAAGGTTTCGGTTGACCCATCTGTCAAACTACCAATCATGGCTGGTCGGCTCGAAGTTTTTATATCAACGATGTTAGTTAAGTCCTTCAGGCAGACTACTATACATGATTCCTATCAAAACATATAAATTTCACAGTTAAATATGCTATTATGGCTTAAATTAATTTAATAAAGTGATGTAAAATCTTATAATCAACGTTACTGATTATGCTTTGGTCCTCCCACCTCTTTCACTTATTCCTTTAAATCAGTCTGGGCAAACTTTTTTCAGCTCAAGGTGTACCCAGTTGGAACCAAATCAACATTTTCCCAATCTTTTCTTTATACCAGAAATCAGCCCTTTGAAGAAACCATTTTGAGCAGGTGTTCTCTGGCAGCCATGGATTCTCATTGGCTGCTGTCACAGTAATCTGGAAAATCAACTCGCCTGATTCAAAGCTTCAAAGCCAGATTGGATGCTAATGCTGAAGCTCTCCTCGCTGTCTCCATCATCAGATTTGGAGAGAATGTTGTTGATGTGATGAAAAACGTTGCTCTGATGCAAAAACTGATGGTCGGATTGCTTGAATTTGAGGCTCCAGCATCTGAATAAGAAGGCCATCATTATGACTTTTCCATTTCAAAGCTTCCAAAGATATATCCTTCCTCATCGCATAGCAATTAAACACAGCCCAGGTCAGCAGAAACCAGCACCAGTTATACAAGAACAATCAAAGAAGAGCCAAAATCAACATCCAGACTGGTGGATTAGCTCCCACCTATCCACCCTGCACTGATGAACTTACCTGCCTGGCAATGAAACGTCTGCAGGAAGAGAAGTGAGTTTAGAGACCACCAAGCACCGAAGAATTTAACCCTGAGCTGCCCAGATTCTGCCCAGATTGCAAGTAGACTTGGGAGAAGCAAAATGCTCAGGTTGTTTGTAGTGTTTTCCCTCCTCCCTCTAATGAGTGGGAATAAAATAACCAAATTCTCCCCAAAAGTCTCATTGTGGCAACATGGACTGCAAAAATAATAATAAAATAATAATAAAGTAATAATAACATAATCATAAAATAATAATAAAATAATAAAATAAAGTAAAATAAAATAATAAAGAAAAGTAAAATAAAATAAAGTAAATAAAATAAAAATAAAAATAAAATAAATAAAATAAAACAAAGCAATAAAGTAAAATAAAATCAAATAAATAAAATAATCAAATAAAATAAAATAATAAAATAATAAAATAATAAAATAAAATAAATAAAATAAATAAAATAAATAAAATAAATGAAATAAATAAAATAAATAAAATAAATAAAATAAATAAAATAAATAAAATAAATAAAATAAATAAAATAAATAAAATAAATAAAATAAATAAAATAAATAAAATAAATAAAATAATAAATAAAATAAATAAAATAAAATAAAATAATAAAATAAATAAAATAATAAAGAAAAGTAAAATAAAATTAAATAAATAGAGTAAAGTAAAGTAAAATAAATAAAGTAAATAAAGTAAATTAAATAAAAAATAAAATAAAATAAAAAGATCTGGAAGGACATTGCTGAAATTTGGCCAATGGGATAACAAATTCTGATAACGCATCTGGGAGAATGGGTGATGTTTTGAAAGGTAGAAGGGGGGGTAGATGCTCTTCTAAGCAGCTCTGGGACCCCCTTCCCACCAGTAAACATCCAGCAATGGACTCCAAAGCGGTGAAATGGAACGACCAGGCAGGGCCGTCAGAATACTTATGTGTTCTCCAAATGAGGGCTGGGCCCAGAAGAAGCCTTCCAAAGTAACCCACCCCCAGGCTAACCGTGTCACCAAGGTCAAGTTGGAAGAGTTGCAAGAGCCAGCACACAAAAGACCAGGGAAGACCCACAGTCAAAAGCCCGGCTATCATCATCACCACAGCCACGTTTTCCTAGTGAAATTTTGGCTCTGCCCCTAAACATGTGGAGCCAGCCTGCCTGCCTGTCCCCGGACCAGCCCACCTCAGTGCCATCTGCTGTAACGAACTTCCGCTCGGCAGCAACATCATCAGGTCAGAGATGGTCTGGAGCAGACGGTGAAAAGTGTGAGGGAGCGGATGTGCGGCTTCTCCAGCAATCACGATATCCGACAACGGATGCTCGCAAACCCGTGTGTCCTTTTCCTACGCATCAAGCACAAGTAGCATTGAATTAGTTATTTCACGCTGCTCCACCCTGAAGTTCTCCCAAGGAGGCTTCTGACACACGCACACACAGACACAGCTGTAAAGCAGCGAGCTGAACTTCATAAAGCAGTTGTCAGGCCTGCAGTCATTTTTCTTTTGGACATTAGGCCTGCCACACATCCTATTATTCTACTATGCATTTTCTATTGTGGGAAAATGGGAGGGAGGATATTATATAGTTGGATGGTATGTATCCATCACAAAATTCTTTTGAGAAAGCCAAGGACATCCTTTATCTCTGCACCTGGCCAGAACTGGATGGATGGAACTGCCAGGATGGCAATGGAAGATTGGACCATGTGATGGACTTGTGGATGTCGGGGCAAGATCTTGAACTTTCAACTGGGTGGGAAAACTGGGAAGCTTTCAGATGTGGGTTTTCCCAGATGAGCCAACATGGATCTCTTAATAAATTGGAACTTTTGAGGAATACTTTGCCTTGGACTCTGATTTACTTTTGGATGCTATTTGGAACCCTGACAGCAGTAAGATCCATATCAAAGAATAGCAAGCTAACTAAGACAAATCCAAACCTTTAAATAACCTACAAAAGCAGCACAAACAATTTAAACCTAAAAGGAAAAAAAATAAATTTAAAAGGCCCGCTTCTAGCATAACGGAAATATGCTGAGGAAAAGCGAAGAATCAATGATTCTGAGTCATCATTCTTAAAAAGATCCATCCTTTTCAAAAACTTGAGGGAAAAATATTGCATTTCATGACATTCCTTGATTATTGATTTCAAAACAGTCGTCTTGCTGAAGTACCACCTTTGTTTTTTAAATGTGACAATGGGCCAGTCCATTTTCCTAGCTATTTTATGCATTGACTAATTTAAGCCATTCTCTCTGGAATTCTCTCTGGCCTAAAAAAGGCCACCATGTCAAAGAAGTGACAGAAGCCCTGACTTTGAGAAAATCTAATTTCTCACAAAGTGAGTAAGGAAACTTGACTGGCATACCCTGTTTCCCCGAAAATAAGACCTCCCCGGATAATAAGCTCGATCAGGCTTTTGAGTGCATGTGCTAAAATAAGCCCTCCCCTGAAAATATTGCAACACAGCAGCAGCCATGAGGTGACTCTGCTTGCCGCCTCCTGCACCTCAAAAATAATAAGACCTCCCTGAAAATAAGGCCAAGTGCTTATTTTGGGGGACAAAAGAAAATAAGACCCTGTCTTATTTTGGGGAAAACACGGTATTTACACCCTGGCAAAGCTACAGCTGCTGTATCTATGCACCCACACAGCATACACTCTCTTTGGGTTACAAATTAGTCTTTGAAATAGTCTCCACAAAGGAACCATGTGTGATCCGTAGATTGCTGTAAAAAAAAACCCAAACAGGATATTTTTTTTCGCCCCTACCTTGATACAACTATTCTAAGAGAGAGAGAAAAATGCACAGTGGTTTTCCAAACACGTAAACAAAAATTGATTGTAAAGATCATGCAATCCCTTTGATTTACTTGTTCGATGGCTTCCTTGTTGGCTTTGTTTTCCTCATCTTCTTCTTCCTCAGCCTCTACAGGGGCTGGAGTAAGAGAGGCCACAAAATGCCAAAGAATGTCATGGAGGGACGTGGTTTGTATGACGTTGCAGAGGAGCCAGTTAAAAGCCTAGGAAAACAAGAAGAGGAAATGCCAGGCTTTTGGAAAACAAACCCTGTTCAATTCATCAGAGCAAGACAAGCGCCCACTAAATATGTAGACCTTCAAAGAGAGAATCAACCAGCTAAAAAGGGTACAAAAAGACCCAACCCCTTCCCCACCAGCAACCAGTTGAGGGTAGATTGACTCCAAGATTAATATCAGACCAACAATTACGAAGTAAACAATACCCCAATCAAGGAATTGCCAAAAAATGGGTGGAAGCTAATCAAGGAGAGAAGCAACCTAGAATTAAGGAGAAATTTCCTAACAGTGAGAACAATTAACCAGTGGAATGGCTTGCCTTCAGAAGCTGTGGGTGCTCCATCACTGGAGGTTATAAAGAAGAGACTGGACAATCACTGGTAGAGGGCCTCCTGCTTGAGCAGGGGGTTGGACTAGAAGACCTCCAAGGTCCCTTCCAACTTTATTCTGATTGAAAGTCAACACTAAATAGCCAATTTAAAGAACCACCAGGACCACTCCCGCGCAGGGCAAGCCATTACAATATAAACTGAGAGCAAACCCCACTCCTTACTAGCACTGGTGATGTTGCCTAATTTGGGTAAGGAAACTTCTGCAAAAAAACCAACCAAGCTCAGAGAGCACCAAGCACCCCTCGAGGCAATCCTGAGCTACAAATATTCTTCTTTATTGGTATGTGGACCATGTCATGTTTTCATCTTCCTGTACCTCAGTTAGGAAGATCAACTGTGGATGCGCAGGCCTGGCACAGCGCCTGTGAGAAGGATCTGTGTGGACCAACAAACGGATATGAGCAAGCTGGGTGGAAGCAGCAGCTATTCTGCCAACACAGTTATGGATCGCACAAACCGAGACAATAGTTATCATCCTAGGAATCGCCTTGGGGAAAAAAAAGCTGCTAGAGCGGGCATAGCTGGCTGCTTTCAATTGATGGAGGGATCTTCTGGAATCTTGGATGGTCCCAGATGCTACTAATTTAAGCTTGAGAATGCTCGCATGCCAGGGAGTTCCTTGCCACACCATGTTTTTCTCGCTCTCTAACTAAAATTTTGAATGAATAATTTAGTTGACAAAGTGTGATTTAGACACACAAGGAATTTGTCTCTGGTGCAGAAGAAGATCTCGGTGTGCATGCAAAGCAACATCACCACCACCATCATAATACCAGTAAGAGGGGAGGAGTAAAGATGATAAGAAGATAAGTGATAATACTACAGCAATACTATCTGTGTAAATATACATAGACATTAGACAGCACTGTGAGAATTAGGGGTTTGGTAGAGTGATGGCATGGGGAAAAAAAAACTGTCCCCGTGTCTACTTGTCTTTGCATGCAATGGCCTATAGCGCCATCCCGAAGGGAGGAGTTGAAACAGTTTAGGTCCAGGATGTGAGGGGTCTGTAAATATTTTCTCAGCCCTTCTTCCACAATATGGAAGTGTGGAACATTTTTCTATTTTAATTTTCTTCTATTTCCGTATGGAACAACCTCTTGCAGAAGAACAACAATGTTCTGACCTAGGCTTCCCAAGAGCACGAAGCAAACTCCTGGTACCAACAAAAATCCCTTTTATTAATTTCCTGTGAATTCTGCTCATTCACATCCAGCAAAGTCTTTCAAGGGAGGATTTACAGTCACAGACCTTATCTGGCTTGGACAGCTGCCAGGCCAATATCTGCAAAACTCAGCAAGTAGTCTCGGAGAGTCACAAACCAATTAAGCGAACAAATTGTCTCCTGCAAACTCCACTCCCCTTTTGCTCCTCTTTTATTTCCTCTGGGAGGGGCCATTCATCGACCACATGTGACCTTACTCCCAAATCAACCCCTGTTCTTTAGCTGTTCCCGTCATCTGGTAACGCATGCAAACACTGGGAACAGGCTCCAGCTGTTCGTCTGCCTCACTGGATATCTGACTCTGAAGGCAGCTGATAACTGGCATACGGCTCTGGCCTCATCTCTGCCTCCAACACAGAGCCCTCATCAGAGCCTTCCCCAGATTCCAGGACTGGCCCATGTTCCTCCCCAACTTCCTCACTGTCTGAATCAGCTGCCAGCTCCACTGGCGGGCCACGGCAAACACTAGGCACTGAATCTAGGCACAAATTTTGCACAAGACACTAAAGACTGCTTCAGTGGCAACGTAAGAAGTTGAGGAGATGGCAATACAGTATGTCAGCGACTTGTGTCAGATATTTAGCTTTCCTCCATGTCAAAGGTTTCGACTTTTAATTTCCCCAATGCCTTTGGGGTGAACCACGAGCAGTAAAATCAGCTCATGCTTTTATAAGCAGAAGTCCTGCTGGTGCATCATTTACCAACAAGGCGATTCGTATTAATTTACCTCCATAGCAAACACCCGGCAAGCTGATTTTCTTAGAGCTTGTTTCATGGCTATTTCGAGTCCTTCCAAATCATGATGCTGAATTACAAATGCCAGAACGGGCCACTGGAAGTTTCTCTCTCCTCTGGAAAGAGAGCTGTGGGCGGAGATTAACCGAGAGAGTTCAGGAGATGGATGTCTCAGAAGAGAGGAGCCCACTTCTATTTGAAGGCAGAAACAGACGGAAACATTACAGGAATAGCTTTCAGGCAGACGGTCAACATCAAACTCCTATCAAACTAGAAACATTGCGCATGGTTATTTGCCACACTGCTCTCGGAAATGTCAATGGCTGCCTTTACAGTCAAACCAGGGGTGAAATGCTCTGAAGTCTGCTACCAGTTCACTTTGCGTGCATGCGCACCACAGGCGCTAAGAAACCTTTTCTCAGTCTGCAAAGGTAAGTAGAATGGGGGGAGGGGGAGGGAGACAGCTGTGCCGCGCGATTTACATTCGCCAGAAAGCAGAATTTTCTGCTTTCTAGCGAATATAAATCGCGCGGCACAGCTCATTATCGCACAGCTGATCATCGGAAACTTTTTAAAAACCCTTTTAAAGCATTTTTACTACCTATTCGCCCGAACTGGTAGTAGAAAAATGCTGAAAAAAGTTTTTTAAAAGTTCCGATGATCCGCTGTGCAACTATCAGCTGTGCTGCGTGATTTCTAGCAAATATAAATTGTGTGGCACAGCTGATTGTCACACAGCTGACAAACGGTTTGAGTGAACCGGTAGCATTTTTTACTACCGGTTTGGGTGAACCGGTAGCATTTTTTACTACCGGTTTGGGTGAACCGGTAGCATTTTTTACTACCGGTTTGGGTGAACCGGTAGCATTTTTACTACCGGTTTGGGTGAACCGGTAGCATTTTTACTACCGGTTTGGGTGAAGCGGTAGCATTTTTTACTACCGGTTTGGGTGAACCGGTAGCATTTTTTACTACCAGTTTGGGTGACCCGGTAGCATTTTTTTACTACCGGTTTGAGTGACCCGGTAGCATTTTTTACTACTGGTTCGGCCAAACCAGCAGCATTTCACCCAAGCCAACGTCTTGGTTTTCAGTGCTTAAGAACTGAGATGCTATCAACCTTGGCCCGTTTCTTACGTTGGGTATTACGCATGTAAATCATCCCAAACATTGAATGATTTGCCAAGAAACTGGACATATCTAAATTACTTTGGGGAAACTGGCCTTAATGGGTACTCATGTAAGGCCCTGGATTCGAACTCTGAGAGGGAGATTCTTTGCAGCAATACCATCTCAGGATTTCTGGCTCTCCTCTGAAGGGGATTTTTTGGGGGGGTGGGAGGGGAAGGCTGCCTCTGATCCAGCTGCATCCTGCCTATCAGCTCCCACAGCTATGCGAATGCCTCCAAAATGGAAAGCAGAGCAAGCACAACATCTGTAGCACAGAGGCTGTGTAGCAGCACCGATGGCCATGAAAAGCAGCATTCTACTTCCTTGGGGAGGTCATCTGGGATATTCTCACCTTCTTCCTAGGGACTGGTGAAAGGCCTCCCTGGCAGTGCTGCCCGCTTGCAGGTAAGGCAAGAAGTGGAAAGTGCAGAAGGTAGAGAGGAGGAGGAGGAGGAATTTGTTCATCCTCTACAGTAGGGGTGTCAAACTCAAGGCCCGCGGGCCAGATCTGACCCATAGGGTGCTTAGATCTGGCTCGCGGGGCCAGCCTGCAAATAGCAAAAGACCAGCTCGCTGTGCCTCTGCCAGTGAAAATGGAGCTCGGGGGTCATGGGTGGCCCCTCCATACCTTGCTTTTGCTGGCAGAGGTTTGCATGAGGCCGTCGCAGCTGAAAACAGAGTGTGCCCTCCCTGAGCTCCATTTTCACTGGTAGAGGGCTATCAAAACAAACTAAAAATGAAACAAAAGGGGAAATGTTTCCCCTTTTGCATTTGAGCATGCAAGAAGGGACAGGAAAGGAGAAAGGGACAAGGGAAAGACAAAGAAAAAAAAGGAAAGATGGGAAGGAAGAAGAAAGGAGAAGGAAGAAAAAAGAGGAGAAGGAAGGAACGAAGGAGATTATAATGAGAGTGAGTGAGGGTCTCAGGGAAGTCCAGTCTTAGAACTTGGCCACCACAGGTGCCCCTGACACGAGTAACGTCAAGCTGGCCACACCCACCCCGGCCCCCCATGGTCAAACACAACCCTGATGCAGTCCTCAATGAAATTGAGTTTGACACCCCTGCTCTACAGGGCCGCGTGAGTGTGGGGGAGAAGATGGCCATCCCTAAGGGCACATCTGGAGCTTTGTGGGTGTGGTCTGTCCTGGGTTTGGAAGCAGAGCAGTGTGGGCCTGTGCCAAGACTGAGATGGAGATGAACACGGCTCAAGTGTTCCACCCCAATTCCCCGAGAGAAAGACGCTTTCTCACCTGCATCTCCGCTGTTAACTCTCCTTCTGGGGATGGCCTTGACCCGGGCAGGCAGAATGGAGTGAGGCTTGTCATATTCTGATGCAACGACGGAATAGGATCTTTGGAAAACGGTACGCTTTGCAAGGTCTGTGTCTGTAATAGGACTGGTCTCTAAACTGGAAGAAGAACAGAAGTGATTCCGATTTTCAAGCCATGTTGGCACTCCAAATACACACAAACATGTATAACCCAGAGAGCTTCTTTCAGTGTTCTCTCGTCAGAGAATACCGTATTTTTCGGAGTACAAGATGCACCAGAGTATAAGATGCACCAAGATTTTGAAGAGGCAAATTTAAAAAAAAAGTTTTTGCACTCTGCAGACCTCCCAAAAATGGCCTGTTTTTCACAAAAACGGGCCAGATTTTTTTCAAAAAAGAAAAGAAAAGAAAAGAAAAGGGCATGAATAGCCTTTAGGAGGCTTGTAGAATGCTCTTGGGGGTGGGCCCCACAAAAACGAGCAAGAGATGGCCTGTTTTTTTGTGAAAACAGGTCCGTTTTTTATTTTTAAAAAGGGCATGCATAGCCTTTTGAAGGCTTATAGAGTGCTCCTGGGGGCTGGGGGGGGGGAATTGAGCAAAAATCAGCCTGTTTTTCACTCATTTCTGCCCTCCCCAGCCCCCAGGAGCTCTCTGAAAGCCTCCTACAGGCTCTGCACGGCCATTTTTGTGAAGGGGGCGGGGTTTTGGGAGGCAAAAAATGCTATATTCAGTGTATAAGACGCACTCAAGATTTTCAGCCTCTTTTTTGAGGGGAAAAAGGTGCGTCTTATACTCCGAAAAATACAGTATGCAATTCTAATGATAAACTATAAGCTGATATTAGGAGGGAAGAATAAACATTCACCATTAGGTAATTACACAGATAACCATCCATGTTCCCACAATCAATGTCTCTTCCTTTAGAAAAGTGCTGCATTGGGTTTTGCCCGCCTAGTGTGCATTTGAGTATTTTAGAGCAGAACTTAAAAGTCATCCAGACGGACACAACCAAATGCTTTATTTAGGATGATGTGAGTCCTTTTCCATGATCAGGCACTGAATTATTATTCTTTCAATCAAATTTTCTGGTTGAAAATTGGTATGGTGACAATTAGTGCACAAACTCAAGCTTGAATCCTGTTCAGCTCAGGATTGCCTTCCTTTCAAATAAATATGGCAGCATTTAGCAATAGCAACAGCATTTAGACTTGTATATCACTTCACGATGCTTTACAGCCCTCTCAGTTTACAGAGTCAGCAGATAATCTGCGTTCCTATTTTACCAACCTCGGAAGGCTGAGTCAGCCTTCAGCTGGTCAGGATCGAACTGCTGGCAGTTGGCAGAGTTAGCCTGCAGTACTGCATTCTAACCACCGCGCCACCCTGGCTCTTAGTAGTAGATCAGCATATGTTAATATCAGAATGGAGTACCTTGGTGGCATGGATTTCATGTTGCTTTCTGGCTCCTCAAATACATTAGGACTGGCATCCGGAGTAACAGATATATAAGGTGCAGGCACTGAAGTTGAACGCAAATATCTCATCTCATCTTGAAAGAGGTTCTCATCTTGATAGCCCACAAAGTTTTCGTGATGATGCCTGACCCAAAAAAATAACAGTAATGCACATCGGTAAAATCAAATGTTTATATCCGTGGGGTGTCAGAGGAGGAGACGGGGTCAGCATCAAGGCAACCTGAGAGCTCCGATGGGGAAGAGCGAATGGAGCTGGCAGACAGAGACAGAGACGGAGCCTGGGCTGTCCGTCAGCCCTCAGAGGGAGAGTCAACAGTCCCAAGGTCTAGAGGTGGCTGATGAGGAAGAGGAGGAACAGCTGGGTCCAGTGCCTGACGCGCCAACGGCAAAGGAGAGGAGAGCAGTGGAAATCCGTGGGCTGATTCTTGGGAAGGAAGAGCAACCACTGCTAGCAAATGTCCACCCTACCTCTGGGGATAAAAGGCAGGGGGTGGAGATGAATAGATGTGGCAGACAACTATTTATCTCCCTTGCCAGACAGACTTGTTACCCTGAAGGGAACTCAATTTGGTGAAGTGGAATCCAAGCTGAAATAATAATGATGAATTTGTGAAATAATAATGATGAATCTGTCTAGTAACCTAGAGAGAATTATTTTGCATCTCTTTAGGCTGGACTGAGTTAAAAAACTGAACCAGTCCAGTCAGAGGAGGCGTGGCTGGCAATTTGCATAACTCAGTCTCTAGGCTAATGGACAAAGTTAACCCATGCTTGGATTCCCCAAGCAGCGCGCAGGAGAAGAGAAACTTTTTGCCGTGGCTGCCGGCGCTCCTGATAAAAGGAATCATTGCTTCAACTACAGAGGCTTTGTTGTGTTTGGGGAGCTTGGTCAGAACATTGGGAATACAAAGCCTTCCAGTGAGACAGAGGGGTTGACAAGAATATGAGAAAGATTAGAAACCCTTTTGGATTATATATAAAGGTTAATAATAGTAATAATAAAAAAGAATTAAGTTAGATTTAGTTAAGTCTTGATTACTAGTGGGGAAAATGATATGATGCAGGATATAGTCAAATAAAGGAGGGATAATGATAATAACGTGTGTGTGTGTATGTATGTATGTATGTATGTATGCATGCATGCATGTATGTATGTATGTACGTACAATATAAGGAAATGAGATGTAAATTGTAAACAGCGATTTGGAAAGGATAGAAAATTTTGTTATTAAATATTATAGATGTTTAGCTGGAATAGGACATAAGGATTTAGTGTCATTGGAGGATTGTAATGTAATGTAATGCCAGTATGTGGCTATGTATTAAACCTTGGTATATTTTATGATGAAGGACATTTAAACAACTACAGCCAAATGAAAATGGAGGTATGATGACGGTAATATGTATAAATATCTGAGTTAAAATACTTGAGTTAATATAAATTATGCTTGATGACTACGGAAGAGAAGCACGGAGGTTTTTTGTAACCAACTGATACACTTTCTACAGTATGTAAAAAAGGAAGATTTTATGTGTTATGTTTGTTTTGAAAATTAAAAATAAAATAAAAACTTAAAAAAAAAGAATATGAGAAGGTCATCCTAGACTGGTAGCCATAAAACCGCATGGCTGTCTCCATGTAGCACTTGGAGTTGAGATTAGCTCAAGGGGGAAACATCTTTCCAATTTGATTTAGTGATTCTCATAAACATGGACATTAAAAAAGAACAGCTCCATTGCTCTTACCTGGCTAATGTTTGAAGATAGAGGCAAGGCATTTTCACGGGGAAATCCTCAGAAATGCCTTCCTTGACGCTGGGAAGCTGGGACTGGAATGGCTTGGATGGGTGGTAGCACAAAATCGAGGGCTCAGCGGCGCTGCTCAAGGCCAGCAAGAACAGGGCATTCCCTTTGATCACTTGGTGGGCTTCCATGGTGGGCAAGGCACGGGGGGTCTTCACCTGCGTTGGCTTCCTTCTCGACTGTTTGACCTATAAAGAAATAAGTTGAGACCGGCTACCTGAGAGCAGAGCCCAAGCAGGCCTTCGGTGCTCAAAAGTGATCGTCTATATCAGTGTTTCTCAACCTTGGCAACTTGGAGATGTCTGGACTTCAAGTCCCAGAATTCCCCAGCCAGCATTCGCTGGCTGGGGAATTCTGGGACTTGAAGTCCAGACATCTTCAAGTTGCCAAGGTTGAGAAACACTGGTCTATATGTCTTGTGTGCTGAGATCTTCCCTCTCTGTCCACAAAGGATCTGCTGGTCTTGTGACCAGAGGTGGTATTCAGCCAGTTCTGACCGGTTCTGGGGAACCGGTAGCGGAAATTATGAGTAGTTCGGAGAACAGGCAAACACCACCTCTGTCTGGCTATCTATTTGCTGCCTCCCGAGCCCCAGCTAATCGGCTGGGTCTTCTTCTGTTGCTCTGCACAGGAGAACAGAGCTGGAAAGTTGGTTAGTGGGCTGGGGAGGGAATGGAGATTTTACAGTATCCTTCCCCTGGAATGGGGTGGGAAGGGAATGGAGATTTTGAAGTATCCTTCCCTCAGAAGTGGAGAGGGAATAGGAATTTTGCAGTATCCTTCCCCTGTGACGCCCACCAAGCCACACTACGCCCACAGAACCGGTAGTAAAAACATTGAACCCCACCAACGCTTGTGATTCTGTAAAATGGCTCTTGGGCCATTCTTTCTAAGGATCTGGACCCTCAGGGATGGGAGCGAGAATCCTAGATTTGGGCCGGAATCCTTAAAAGATCTCCCAGCAGGACCCAACTGGCTTGGGAGAAGCAAAGGAGATCTACCTTTTCCCTTGCTGCCGCCTGCTTTTCACGGAGGTATTTTTCTCGGCACCGATCACAGACAAGGTACCATGTGCTTCCTCCGACGCCACCGTCGCCACAGTTCCCGGCCCATCCTCCGCAAAAGTGTCCGATGCTGTTGTAGCCCTGTCCGTCTGCATACCGGCCACAACCTTAAAGCAAAGAAGGTCACTTTAGCATGCACTGTTGTGTGTTTTAAATTATGTATTGTTTTGTGTCGTTTCCCCTTCCCTGGTTTGAGTTGTGAGCCGCCCTGAGTCCCCCTCGGGGAAAAGGGCGGCATATAAATAAAATAAACATTCAACATTCAACACAAGATGACCCTCTCTGAGGGTCAGCCACCTGGGTACAAGGAAGCTAGATTGAAACATTCCCTGAGAGCCACCCTCTTCAGCCTGGGTTTAATGCAAGAGGAAAAGGCCAGGGATGGCTCAAGTCAAGGCAAGGCTTAATGGTGAACTAACATGCCCGTGGGCACTTGCTTCCCTACTTTATACAGGTAGTCCTCGACTTACAACATTTCGTTTTCCTTGCACAGCACCTCATTTGGAAAATATTTACATGGCAGCTTTCCAAACTAGATAAGGTCTGTGGTCATAAATACGCCTTTGAAAGATTGTTTACCAGGCGTTTGCGGAATTGAATGAGAGGGATTAATTTAATAAAAGGGGTTCTGCTTGGGACCAGGAATCTGCCTTATGCTTTTGGGGGAAGCCTAGGTCACAGCCCTCTTACCTGGATGTGCTTGTCTCATGTGATAGGTCACCGGATACGGGTGGGACTCCCCACACAATTCACATATGGTGTCTTTCTCCGGACGCTCCCCAGCAAGCTGAGCCATTTCCCCAAAGAGATTTCCCCGGGGTCTGGCCTCCACCTTCTCCTTCTTCTTCTTCTCCTTTTTGGACTTCTTGTTCTCTTTCTCGCTTTCTTTCTTCTTCAGCACCGCACAGGACCCAGGGCTCGGGAAGATCATGTTCTGGGAAGCTGCCTTGATGGTCGCCAGAGAAATGTCTTCCCAAAAAGCGACCAGGTGCTGCAGCGTTAACGGCAGAGGCGACTTGGTCTTCAGCGGCGGGTGGCCGGAGCTATCGAAGGGAGTGGCTTCAGACTTTCCGTCCTCGCAGCGTTCGTGAAGAGGCGGCTCTTTCAGCATCGACAAGACCTTGTTCTTGTTGATGCTCCCCATTTTGGAGATGTCCGGCCCGTGTGGGGATATGTTGAACATGTTGAGGGCGGAGGATATTTCCAGCGAGTGCCGGTTCTTCAGCTTGGTTTCCTTCTCTTCAGCCGGCGCCTGGCTGAGGTTGCTCCGGATGGGGGCGTGCTCTTTGGAAAGCTCAGGGTTGAACTTCAAAAAGGAGGAGCAGGCCATTGCGTCATGGACGATGCCTTCGTGCCACAGGAAGGATGCAAAGACAGTCCTGGCACATTCGGCGACCGAAGGAGACATGGCTGGTTTGGCCGGCTCAACTGACCGGGCTCCTTCACCTTTAAACAGGCAGACTGACCTCTCCTTTTTGGGCCTGGCATGCCTGTTGGCGCACTTGCGGCCCGTTTTGGGAGATGCCCTTGTATCCTGCTCCTCTCTCAGAGGGGCCTTCCCTATGCTGAAGTGAACTTTGTTCAAGCCCTCCTCCAGGCTGCTGCAATCAGAGTTGTTTTCCTCGCATATGGTGTTGGTCACGCTGTTCGTTTTCAGTGTGCTGGATGTGCACACCTCGACAACTTCGCTGTGAAGGTTTTCTTGCACCACGTGAGGAGAAGGGGCTCGGTTTTCTGTCTCGGCCCCAGATCTCCCTTCCTTGGGTGCCATTTTGGGCTTTGGCGAAGTGGATCTTCCCCGTATGGGTTCGGTGAGAGGCACCTTCTTTTTACGAAGGGTGTCCGGATCCAGCGTGTAAGAATCCGACTTAGATCGCTCCCGAGGAGGGTCGAGCTTCGTCTTCACCGGGGTTGAGGGTTTCTGAGGAAGAAGGGGCTTCTCGTGAGGAGAAGACGACCTCCGAGAACCAGCACCAGATGTGCAGGATTTCCCCGATGAGGCGGTCTTTGGAGAAGGGGCCCGAGTTCCTGGGCCTGGGGACTCGGCCCGAAGGGAAGGCGCCGTCCTCCCCTCAGATCTTAAGGTCTGAAGCGTGTTGTGATTTGGGGACAACGATCTGCTGTGGGAATCGGATCTCAGCTTGGCAGTGTCCGATTTCAGCATCAGAGACTCGCTGGCCGACAGGCTCTCTGTGTTCCGAGGCTTCTTCTGGTCAGCAACGGTGTGGCCCCAACGCCCGTCCGATTTAGGGGTCCTGCTTTCCCCCCGATATTTTAAGGCCACGTCTGCCTTCCCTGCTGGAGAAACTGATCTAGCAGCTGCAGTAAAATTCAGCCTGTCACCTGTACAATAAATGTTATAATTGGGTTAAAAAAGGAAAGATTAGTTAAGCCAAACCTTACCATATTGACCCATCATAGAAATTCATTTCACAGTGTTCTCGCAACACCAGAAAACACACACAACCGCTACAGAGAAGTTTCCAGTATTATAGGGAAGAGAGAAAAATATTGACTAAATAGTATATTATAGTCAGAGCCCCAAGAGAAACTCAGTTGTGCAAATTTTGAGCTCCTGTCCCTCAAAAACTGCTTCTTGGTACCAGTAACTGATCCAGAATTACTGTATTTTTTGGAGTATAAGACACACCTTTTTTCTTCAAAAAAGAGGATGAAAATCTGGGTGCGTCTTATATACTAAATACAGCATTTTTGGCCTCCCCAAACCCCAGCCCCTTCACCAAAATGGCCATGCATAGCCTTTAGGAGGCTTTCAGAGTGCTCCTGGAGGTTGGGGAGGGCAAAAACGAGTGAAAAATGGGGCATTTTTGCTCGTTTTTGCTCCCCTAGCCCCCAGGAGCACTCTACAAGCTCCCAAAGACTATGCATGTCCTGTTTTTTGTGAAAAATGAGCCTGTTTTTGGCTCGTTTTTGCCCCCCCCCCAGCCCCCAGGAGCACTTTGCAAGCCTCTCAAACTCTCTGCATGCCCCGTTTTTCACAAAAAAATGAAGTGTGCAGAGGGTTTGGGAGGCCTGCAGAGTGCATTTTATTTTTTAAAAAATTTACCTCTTCAAAATCTTAATGCATCTTATACCCCGGTGTGTCTTATACTCTGAAAAATATGGTACATGGTGGCAGAAGAGATCACAGCAGTAGGATTGGGAGACCAAGAGGGGATCGGAAGTCCCTTTCTATTTCCAAGACGCCCATCTGGATTTAGGAAACCTCTGATGACCAGTGGTCAAGCCCACTCACATCTTAACAACACCGGCTACACATTCCAGGGCAGGAAAGGGAAGTGTCCTTTTCTCAAGCCAGGATGAACCCACTTATGGTCAAGAATTGGAGGTGATGTCTTAGAGCAGGGACATCACGGTGCACACTGGGAGGAGACAAAGGTGTCAAGGTTCTGACCGATGCCCTAATTAATGTTTGTCTGGAGCCAAGCTTTTGGCCTCTGACATGGGTTCTCTTGGCCCCCTTGCCTTCCTGTTTCAGAGAATCTGACCCAGAGAACTGGGGAGACTTGCAGAATTATTGAGGGGGGAAATGAAGAGGTGGGGGGAGGTAAGAAAATGGCTCAACTGGAAGCTCCACAGATCTTTCAGCTTACTTTGGAATCCAATGGAGGATTGCTTTTTTAAGGCATCAGATTAAAAATGTTCCATAGTGTCCAGGACAAAGCAAAAATTCCGTGACCTGTCAAAACCACGCTCGACTAAACTGCGCCCGACTAAACCGCGTCGCTGACGTCATCAACAGGGTGACAATAGCCAGCGCGGAGAAAGAAGGGTGCTTTAAATAACGCTTTGAAAGCAAGCCGATTCAACTTAAGGTAAGGGTTAGGTTTAGGGTTAGCTTTAGGGTTAGGTTAAGGGTTAGGGTTAGGATTAGGTTTAGGGTTAGGTTAAGGGTTAGGTTTAGGGTTAGGTTTAGGGGGGTTAGGTTTAGGGGTCAATTTTAGGTTTAGGGTTTACAGCGTGCTTCTGTCTCTGCGCTGTTGCCGCCCTGTTGATGATGTCACCGACGCGGTTTACTCGAGCGCGGTTTTGTCGGTGAACCCAAAAATTCTATGGAGCTTCTCATTTGTCCAGGTCATGGTTGTCCCTAAGGTGCTTTTATTTTAAAGGAAACTGAAGCTTCTTCAGTTCTTGGAGAAGCAAAACATCTTAAAGATAAATCAGAAAGTCCAGTTGGTTTTTAAAATAAAAGGACCTTTCGGAAGCATAGCTACAAGGTGTCTCTATGCATATTTTAATAAACACAAGAACTACAAGATGCTGAAAAGGTAAAAACAGTTATTTCAAGACATTAGGAAGCATTTTTTTAAATTCAGTAGTGACCTACCATATTTTTCGGTTTATAAGACGCACCTTTTTCCTTCAAAAAAGAGGCTGAAAATCTGGGTGCATCTTATACACCGAATACAGCATTTTTTCCTCCCGAAACCTCACCCCCTTTACCAAAATGGCCATGCATAGCTTTTAGAAGGCTTTCAGACAGCTTCTGAGGGCTGGGGAGGGCAGAAATGAGCAAAAAACAGGTAGTTTTTTCCTCAATTTCCCCCCCAGCCCCCAGGAACCCTCTATAAGCCTCCATAATGCTATGCATGCCCCTTTTTTGGCGAAAAATGGCCCCGTTTTTGCAAAAAACAGGCCATTTGATCGTTTTTGGTCCCCCCCCCCCCCCCAGGAGCACTCTACAAGCCTCCTGAGGGCTATTCATGCCCTTTTTAAAAAAAAACAAAACGGGCCTGTTTTGGCAGGTTTGCAAAGTGCAAAATCCTTTTTTTTTTTTTTTTTTTTTGCCTCTTCAAAACCTTGGTGCGTCTTATACTCTGGTGCGTCTTATACTCCGAAAAATATGGTACATATCCTATCAAAGCAGGAATTTGCCAAAAAGATTTACAAGAGTTACGCTATTCGGTGCTGATATTATTAAGCAGTTCTTAATATGTTAAAGATGGCTTCGTTGCCAGTCAGCCACGTTCAAAATGATTTGCAGGAAAGATATTGTACAATTTAAAATTAAAAGAAGCATGTTATCAAGTGGCGAAAGACAGTTCTCTATTTGACTCCACTCTGTTCAGCAGCTGCTATTGAACAATTAAATCAGACTATAAAGAGAGAGTGCCCGGATTCATTTATAGCAAAGGCTAAGAGGACATAGCAAACCATTCAGACTCTTATTATGTCCATTCAAGGTGGGACACAACTAGGTAAGAAATGTCTACGGAGATTCTCAGTCATCCAGGTCACAGTTGTCCCAAAGGTACTTTTTCAAGAGGCAACTGGAGTCTCCTGTTTTTCTTTGAAGACGTTTCGCTTCTCATCCAAGAAGCTTCTTCTGCTCTGACTAGAGGGAGGGGAATGGAAGAATTTATACTCCTTGCAGAAAGCTGGTCATTTGCGGGACACAGACAAACCTCCAAGTGGCCTCAGCGACTCTCTAAAAAGAATGCAAATGACCAGCTGTCTGCAAGGAGAATAAATTCTTCCATTCCCCTCCCTCTAGTCAGAGCTGAAGAAGCTTCTTGCATGAGAAGCGAAACGTCTTCAAAGAAAAACAAGTAAGTCCAGTTGCCTGTTGGAAAAAGCACCTTTGGGACGACTAGACAAGAAGTGTTTCTTCACATCCTTTTGGGTTTGCACAGGTGTGCTGACTATTGTGTTTGGGCGTTAAAATCGCAGAGGCCTGTGCTGCTGCTAGTTGGAACACCTCTCCTGTACAGCAGAAGCCACGGTCTGACATGTCAGCCAAGCCACTCTTGAGCCTACACAGAAGCGTTTTGGAGCTGAATGGAATGAGATGGACCGGCAGGAAAAAAAAACCTCGCGTCCCGGGACAGAGGGCCCCCCCTTCTGAGCAAGCGTCTCCAGCAGCATGCATACCCACCCTGCAGCTTGTATGAGAGAGATGAGAGAGCGGAGGCAGGCACGGGAGCATCGCTACTTTGGTCAATGCGCTCACGACAAGCAAGGCCGCGGGGTGGAGTTTCTAGAGGGGAAGACAGTGGCACACAAGGAGCACAGATTGAAAGGGGAAAAGAAAAGACAAGTAAAACCAGCAAAGCAAAGCAAAGCAAAGCAAAACCAGAGCTGAATATATATATTTAAAGTCACAACCCCTGGTATGCCCAAATATGGGAGGAAGATCATACTTCCATTCTCTGTCCTTCGGCTCGTCACAAGAGACCATCCAGATGGCTAGCTGATGAGAGCTAAATAGCTTGAAATAGATCTATACTAGTCTCCCTTTATTTATTTATCAGCACAAATATAACATATATATATATATATATATATATATATATATATATATATATATATATATATATATATATATATATATATATGTATATATATGTATATATATGTATATATATGTATATATATGTATATATATATATATATATATATATATATATATATATATATATATATATATATATATATATATATATATATATATATATATATATATATATATATATATATATATATATATATATATATATATATATTTTATATCCAGCTCTGGTTTATATATATATTTTCTGGGATCAAAATTCAACACACTTTCATTCACTGTTTAAGAGCCGTTCTAGAAGCCTCAAACAATAAATTTAGAATTTAGAATAACTTGGGTTGGAAGGGACCTTGGAAGTCTTCTAGTCCAACCTCCCTGTTCAGACAGGAAATGCTATACTATTTCAAACAAATGGTTGTCCAATCTCTTCTTTAAAACTCCCACTATTGGAGCATTCAAAATTTCTGGAGGCAGGTTGTTCCACTGGTTAATTGATCTAACTGTCAAGAAAATTTCTTCTTAGTTCTAGGTTGCTTCTCTCCTTGATTAGCTTTCATCCATTGCTTTTTATCCTGCCCCTCAGGTGCTTTGGACAATAGCTTGACTCCCTCTACTTTGTGCCAGCCCCTGAAACACTGCTATCATGTCACCCCTAGTCCTCCTTTTCATCAAACGAAGCACCCCCAATTCCAGCAACTGTTCTTTGTATGTTTTAGCCTCCGGTCCCCTAATCATCTCTGTTGCTCTTCTCTGCACTCTTTCTAGAGTCTTAATATCTTTTTTACATCTAGTGTGGTTTCTCAACAGGGCATTATGGAAAACCAAGCCCGATTTTTAGAGCAGCAGCAAATATTTCAGGAGTCTTTAGCAATGGCTCAGTACATAATGCAGACTTTTACACATTTTCCCCTGTGTCCTTTTATTGGTCAATTCTGGGAAAGACCATATAGCCTAGCATTATTCTGAATATTTTCTGTTTTGCCTTTAGGCAGGAATGCTGTTGTCTTACGGAGTAAGAAAAAAACAATTGAACATGCAAAACATTAATTGTACGACAATCATCTGTTCTTTTGAAGTAGGGTCAGCTGCTTCTGTACATTTGCCTTTTAGATCCTTCCAGGCCAGTCCTACTCTCTGTGACCTGGACAAAGAGTGAGAGGACATCCAGAAAGAAAAATGTTCATCTCTGCTAATGGAACAGGAACGGAACAGGAACAAGGGAACTAAGGCTTTGGGTTTCCACAAGAGATTCGCTTGACCCTTTTTAATATTTTCCAACACATTTCTGAGTTCTTCTGTGTTTGCCTAAGCTACAACCTTCTGTAGATCAGGGAGGGGACCGATCTTACTTGCCCAAATGTCAAAATGAAAGAACTGCTGAATTTTCTAGCAGCTACTCTGCACTCTGTACAACCGTCCTTGTCTTTTAACAAATGTCCTTTTGTGGTTCCTTCCGATTCGGAACTTGTGTGAGAAGGAAGTGCTGTAAAGATAAGTAAAGCCGCTTTGAAGCCACTAAAGGATCCTCTGGTTAGAGTTTGACTCAGGATGTGCAAGCAGTAGGGACTTCTCAATCACAACCATTCTGGATACAAAGTCCTACTTTACAGTACAGGTAGTCCTTGACTTATGACCACGCTTGAGCCTCCAATGTCTATTGCTACGCAAGAACAGTTGCTAAATGGGTTTAACGACCTTTCTTGCCACGATTGTTAAGTGAGTCCTTGCGGCTGTTCAATTGGTAACGCACTTGTTACGTGAATCTGGCTTGTCCCATTGACTCTGCTTATCAGAAAGTCGCCAAAGGTGATCACACGGCACTGGGATGTTGCAACCGTCATAAATACATGTCAATTGTCAAGCACCGGATTTTGACAGTGTGACCAGGGGGATGCTGTGATGGTCGTGTGTTAGTCACTTTCTCCAGTGCCATTGTAAACTTAGAATAGTCCCTAAACAAATGGCTGTAAGGAATCCTTGGTGCTCTCTGAGCTAGCTTAGCGCTAGCAATAGCACTTAGACTTATATATCGCTTCATATTGCTTTGCAGCCCTCTCTAAGCGGTTTACAGAGTCAGCCTCTTGCCCCCAACAATCTGGGTCCTCATTTGACCCACCTCGGAAGGATGGAAGGCTGAGTCAACCTTGAGCCTGGTGAGATTTGAACTGTCAAACTGCAGCAGCCGGCGGCCAGCAGAAGTAGCCTGCAGTACTGCACTTTAATCACTGTGCCACCGCGGCTCTTACTAACACTGATGATGTTACCTAGTTAGGGTAATGAAACATCTGCAAGAAAACAAGCAAGCTCTGAGAGCACCAAGGACCCCTCATTTCAGCCCCGAGCTACAAATACTCTCCTTTATTGGAATGGTTGTAAGTCAAGGACTATGTATATTCAGATATCTGTAACGTTTCCCCTACAGTGCAGAGCATATGGGTGGGTGAGAAGGAGAAGACAGCAGCCAGCTTTCTCTAAAGAAGGGATTGGGCCTACAGTGAGAGTAAAGATTAAACCACAAATGCTTGATTCTAAAACATTAACCCAAATAAATGCACTGGGATTTCCTTACACATATTGTAAACATGTACGGGAAGAGCTAAACTGTCACCGGGCACAGTTCCTGCTACAGAAGAGAAAATGCTACTGTTCTTTTGATCATCACATTAATACTCTCTTCACATAAAGTGCTCATCGGTCCATGGCAAAAACAAACCAGAAATATTCAAAGTGTATTTAAGGGCTGGTATTGCATTTTCTCCCAGTTAAAGTGACAGGGGAAAGGAAAGAGTTTCTTAAGACAGAAAAGGATTTCTGTGCTTCCCCTGATCCCATTCATTTTCAGCTAAGTTTATAAAAACCGTATCTTTTTTTTTTCAAAATCACATGCAAAGACATATTTAACACATCTTATACTTTAGCTTTCAGCTGTGTAGGAATACAGGGAAAAAGGACTAAAAAAGTAAATAAGAGTTTGATTTCCTTTTCAAAGCAGCTGAAAGTGTATATATGTGAGTGTGTGTAAAATTTCCACAAGTCTTGTAAGCATGGAAATTATTTCCTTAATGCTTCTATTAGGCCTCTACCAAACTACAGCTGTTTCTTGCAATGTGATCAATAATTTGCTATTACATGAGCTATCCATCACTCGGATTAGGTATTCCCATCAATGCAACAGGACACAAAAGCTATATAAGTTTATATAAGTTATATGTTTGAGGGCCAAAGTTAAGAAGAGGCAAATAAGAAATAGGGGGTAAGATTTCTTAAGCTGAAATGTTTTCCTTTCCTTTTTATTCTATTTCCTTTCTCTTCTAAAGCTGTATCATCTTGTCAAAATGCTCACAATACTCTTATTGTGAATGAAGACTCCATGAGAATCATATAAACTGAACCAGTGGACAGCACAAATCAGAATTTGCAGATCACTTGCATTTGGAGCAAGCGAAACAAATTAAATTCTTCTAAGATTGAATTGTTTTTTGTCAGTAAACAGTCAGCACACTCTTGGTGGCTTTCCTGGATGGATTCACAGGTGGTCTGTGATCTTGGGAGTTATGCTGGAGTAAATCTTAATACTATGGCCTCAGGCTGGAAGCAGAATTATCATCACCCAATATTTTAAGAAGATATAGCACTAGAAAGCTAAGGAAGTACCCCTTGACTCAGAAGTTTTATGTGCTGTCAAGTAATTTTTGTTACAAATGGATAGTTTGGCATCATAATTCACTTTCATTTCCACCTATAGCTCTAATAAAAAGAGAATTGAGCACAGATTTGAAGATATTCAAAGTTTCTACTTCAGATCTGCGTAAGATTTCAAATACACAATGATTAAAATCCATTGCGTTGGCTCCGTGTTGTATTTCAAGAAGGGGAACTACTATCCTTTCCATATAGATCTTTTGAAGAGAAGAGGGGGAAAAATAACCTTCTGCTCTGAGCATTAATGAGGATTTCAAGCAAACTGATCCATTCACTTGTAAACAAAAAAGTCTAATCTATACCAAGGCAATCAGCAGAGCATCCTTGATGCCCAAAAGTGTTAGCTGGCTCATTAATTGCACATGTACTATTATTTTTTTTGGGGGGGGGGGCTGAGGGTTGTTTTTAAACTATCTACTGAGGAATCCCAAAACCTAAACCTAGAGACTCTTGTCACATCCCTTATACCAAGGGTGTCAAACTCACGTCGTCATGTGACGTATCACAACTTTTCCTCCCTTCGCTAAATGAGGCAAGGGCGTGGCCAGTGTGTGACGCATCCGGGCCATGAGTTTCAGAGCCCAGCTTTTTACCCTCTGATGAAGCCAAGGAGGACAGAAAGGATCCACGTAACCAAACATGATCCTCTATTTTCTCTTACTTGTGGATTCTCTTTCCTGGGTTATCACTTTGGAAATGCTTCCTGAGGTTTATTTCCACTAAGTGGCCAAAGTCTCCAGAAATAATGGGTGGTAAGCAGGACACTTGGGAATCTTATGAGTCAAGAAGAGGATTCGAACTTCTCGGTCTCAACAGCTAGCCCAATGGCACTTCTACTGATCTCTGCAGGTCCTTGAACTTCAAAGGGATGTCACCTGTGGTTTCCTTTATCCATAAAACCAGAAACCGACATGAGGAAAACTTTGGAAGGAAGAATGTGTGTGGACTAATTAAAAATGGATGTGCTGTTCTCGAGGTTGAACCCAATTGGTAAGTTTAAAGTTTTTTACTTCTGTAGCGTTTCTTCTTCTGAGGTTTTTCCCTTTTGTCACCTTCAGTGGAAGAAGGCCATCTTGTTTAAGGATTGGACAGAACAGTCAAAATTTCTGGTCCTCCGATTAAAAATTAAAAGGAATTATACCACATGTTTAACAGAGAAGATTAAGAACTCTCTGAAAACAGGCAAAAGTCAAAGTTTTAATGTGGTCTTACTCTGAAGGACCAGGATTGAATTCCTTTCTATTATATATAGAAAAAATGAGTGGAACACACAGCTTGAACATTAACCTATCAGCATTAATCCCGATAAGCTCAATGAACAACTTTTAGGGACTCTATTCTCAACCCTTACTATCCTCCCGGCCTTCCGTAAAGCCATCAAGACCTGGCTGTTCCGGCAGGCCTGGGGCTGTTGACGTATCCAGCCCCACTTTAATTATGAATGTTGTAATTTTAAAATGTTGTATTGTCTTATTTATCCCCCTCCCTTTTTATTGTAAGCCGCCCGGAGTCCTCCGGGAGTGGGCGGCATACAAAACTAATAAACTAAACTAAACTAATAAACTAACTTTTATGGAATTCTATTATGGAACAAAATGGAATATGAAGACAAGATCTTATAGAATTTAGTGAAACTCCCACAGTATTATGAAGAAAGTAAGAAAAAAGAATCAATTAGTGATCATCTTTGAGATAAATGTTTTGATATCAAAGTATTGCCTTCATTCACCAATGCTTCAGTTTAAACCATAGCTGGATAATAACTGCAACAAACTCGTCCACCAATGTTCAAGATGTAACAATACTTACGAGAAATTTCAACTCTTAGAAATATTATATGATTTGAGAATTCTTTTACTGAATTAAACTCAGATAATTATTATTATTATTTACAAATACTTCTGTAAGCGCACTATCCATGCCACAGATCATAAACAAAAGGCCAGGGTGACAATCCCTACTAATTATAGGTAAACCTCCCATTTGGTTCCATGTGATGGAAAGTCAACACACAGCGGCAAAGAAAAGTGAAGGTGATAAGCAGCGGATAGGCAACTGAGGTGGTGATAGCAATGGCGCAGCTTCGAAACGGACAGATGAGGCAGGAAAGGCTGACGGACTTACTCTGAAGCTGTGGCGGAGGTTGCTGGAAGGGAAGGGACTGTCCAAACACAAATGGGCTGTGGATTAGGGAAGAGGGAGGATTTGCAGCTTGATCAAAGATGGAAGGAGCTGGGAGACTAGGCCGTGACTGAATGGAATTCAAAAGGGCGCTCAGATGGTCACCTGCAGTGGGCAAAACAGTTAGAACTACAACCTGTTACCTTCAAAGAGGGCAATCAAACGTTCATTTGAGACCAGTGAGGTCTGCTGCGACTTGTAATTAAGATCTATTCTGCTCACAAGGAATATAGTACAAGATGACGCAGCGGTTAACAGATGTTTGGTGGAATTGTGAGCAGCATTGACCAAATATCTTTGCAAAAACCAAAACATACAGAGATTATTAGAAGCGTGTTTCATCAAACATTTTTCCAATAGTCTTCCTTTTGTAAGTTAAAAACAAGATTGTAGCTGATCTTGGAACAAGCCCACTATGAGTGTCTGAACAAAGACTTTGGAACTCAAAAACAAATAAATAGCCAATGGGAGGAAGAAAAACAAACTAGATATAAATTTATTTAGAATACATAAAGCAGAGACAATGGTAGTTCCTATTATGAAGAATACCCCAATTTACCCCATCCCACCCTGTTCCATCTCATCAGGCTGGTGTCTACTCTCTTGATGGCTCCTAAGTTGTCCCTGGAGAATATCTGGAGGAGGAGGAGGGTGGTATGAACCTCCTATGCTAGTGCCATGAGTTTTATGGTATGACAATCATACTTTAATACTCACATTTCAAGCAGATATTCAAATGACAGAGAGTGCCCTCCCTTTTGTGCAGCTGAGGACGCTGAACAGCTGTGATCTGTTTCAAATGTATTATTAGCAGTATATATTTTCAAATAATTTTCATGAGTTTCTCCTTAGAAAATAAGATTTCCATAGACTATTGATCATTCCAGAAGGCAGAGCACCTTGAAAATCTGCCCCGTTTGATTTCAAACAGGAAATATTTTGAACTTGCCTAAATGGACTCATAGAGAGGGCTCTACGTTTACCAATATTAACTAACATTTTTTTAAAAAAATAAACAGTCCCTGTTTGCTAACAATTCCATGGATATAGGTCTATGGAGATTCTCAATCATCCAGGTCACAGTTGTCCCAAAGATGTTTTTTTTTTTTTAAGGCAACTGGACTTTCTCGATGCTTCCTTTGAAAATGTTTCACTTCTCACTTAAGAAACGTCTTTAGTTCTGAAGAACTAAAGTGTAAGAGATTGCTGAAGAACTGAAGAAACTTCTTGGATGTGAAGCGAAACGTTTTCAAAGAAAATACCAAGAAAGTCCAATTGCCCTTTGGAGAAAAAAAAACCCTTTGGGACAAATTCCATAGAAAGAATCTGCAATCAGAATTAAATGTCAAGCAAGAGGCACTCTCTTCACCTATAGAAAGTCCCCTGATTTTTTCAACTTTCCTACTGCTGACCTCCAGAGTCTCTGACGTAGCCAGCCTATCCCGGAGCGGCATATTTCAAAGATAATTTTAATGACACCTCATTCAAATTTCCAAAGTTGTCCACAAGTTACGGTGACACTTTTCTATCAAGGAGGTAGAATCTTGTTGCAGAAAGCTTCTTTTCTATGCACTTATTTGTGACTTCACCTATTATACTAAATCATTTTATTATTGGAATTTTTTAAAATTACTTTAATGCCGATTGCACATTTGGCATATTTCTGTTAATAATCATTTTTGTTTCTTAATTTTCAATCCAACATAAATTGGGTTTAAAAAAGGTTTCTGGAGGAGAGATATGCAAATTGCCTTCATCTTGGTAAATCTTAATTCTTATTCAAATGTTACTTTATCATGGGGGGATTCCTGATAGAAGGCCCCATTCATCTTCTCTAGCAATACTTACATGTACACTGAATAGAATAGAATAACAGAGTGGGAAGGGACATTGGAGGTCTTCTAGTCCAACCTCCTGCTTAGGCAGGAAACCCTACACCACTTCAGACAAATGGTTATTTAACATCTTCTTAAAAACTTCCAGTGTTGGAGCATTCACAACTTCTGGAGGCAAGTTGTCCCACTGATTAATTGTTCTAACTGTCAGGAAATTTCTCCTTAGTTCAAGGTTTCTTTTCTCCTTGGTTAGTTTCTCTCCATTGCTTCTTGTCCTGCCCTCAGGTGCTTTGGAGAATAGCTTGACTCCCTCTTCTTTGTGGCAGCCCCTGAGATATTGGAACTCTGCTATCATGTCTCTCCTAGTCCTTCTTTTCATTAAACTAGACATACCCAGTTCTTGCAACCGTTCTTCATATGTTTTAGCCTCCAGTCCCCTAATCATATTTGTTGCTCTTCTCTGCACTCTTTCTGAAGAGTGAATAAAATACTATGTCCAAACATTCAATCCAGTGGATAAAGAGACTTCTAATAACATTACAATACATCAAAAATCACCCCTCTTGAAATGATAGCCAAGCAATAATCTTGCAGATTCCAAAAACCTCTCAAAAAGATCTCCCATTAACATCTAAAAAAGATTTCCTAATGAAAAACCATCTCCTTCTTAGAAGATCAGTTATAGGAAGGTGCCAAAATCAGTCCTCTGCGGTCTATTTGTGAAATGATACCTCCTTGCGTAGGCTGAAGAAATGCTATCTGAATTATTAGGTGGATTTACTCAGTTATTTTTGAGAGATGAATGCCTAAAAGACACAAGGAGAATCTTATTGATGAGGAAAAAAAAATGAGAACCCTAAATTAATCCAATTCGTATTTTGAAAATCCCACTTGAATGGATAAATTTGGAGAACAAGATACCATGAACTTAATCCATGATAAGAATGATTCATGATTATCCACGTGAACGCTGTGAAAGTCCTTCGTTGCAATTCTGAACATTGCCGGGGTGGAATTTTAGTCAAAGGCACTGATGGTGTTACTTCATTTGGTAAGAAAACGTTTCCAACAAAACAACCAAGCTCAGAGAACACACCAAGAACCCCACAGGAAAAAGGAAAATTATGCTTTAGCAACAGATACCCAATTCGCTGCCTAAAACTAGAAACAGGAAAGTCATTCAATGCTGCTGTCTTCAGGAGCCCACCCATGTGGAGAGAAATGTCCTAACACTGAAAGCAAGGAAAAGAGGTGTGCTAATTTTGCCTCAAAACAGAAATGAGTAATTTGGGAAGACCTCAGCCACGAGTCTCCCTAACCGATCAACCCTCTCCCTATGCTGGTGAGATAGGGAGAACATATGAGTAAAATCAAGAGAGCTGGTTTGATCTTTGAAAAACGTTCTAAGAAACCTATCTTCTTGTCTTCTTTCACTATATATTGCCTCTGTATGTATGTTCCAGCATAACTCTGGAATGCCTCGAGCAATTTCAACCAAACTTGGTACACAGATGACTTACTCTCTGGAGAAAAATGCTGTGGGTGGTAAGACATCCCTAACACCCCTCGGGTTGTGTGTTCTGTTAAGATACAGTCTGTTGTGCCTTAAAATGGTTTCTATTGTACTGCCATAAAATGGCTTCTAATGTGCAGCGCAATGGAGTTGCCATGGTAACAGCTTCACAGTACTCCACAAGGGGGCTCCCTCTGGTAAGGGGGAAAAATCCAGCATTAGAAATTACGTTTGGTCCGGACATTTCCCCCCTATAAATAAATAAATAC
Organism: Thamnophis sirtalis; assembly: GCF_051295495.1. Lineage (NCBI taxonomy): Eukaryota > Metazoa > Chordata > Lepidosauria > Squamata > Natricidae > Thamnophis > Thamnophis sirtalis. Next base: position 13,648,515 of record NW_028261392.1, read on the forward strand.
CCGGGCAACGCTGGGTTATTGGCTAGTATTATATATAATATAGAGTAACATATACCTATCACTTCAGTAGACTGAATTGTTTTTGGAAGCTGACCTTTCAAAGCTCAAGTTCAAAAATGGAGTGGCTATTCTAAGCCCCATCTTTCTGCTGGACTAAAGGAGATGATAAGAAGAAGGCTGAATGTTGGCACTGTGAGGAATCAGAAACAGATTTCAAGCGGATTTGCAAAATTAAGTTTGTCTGTAAGGAGAGGTCAGGGAAGGGTATATAAACTGCTTTTTCAGTACAATGTGCCAGTTCTTTCTCCAAGAATTTCTTGGGTCACTATAACGATGGGATGAGGGTCATATCTTTCAAATGATGTGTAGCCGCATCCATTTTTCAGTATATTTAGGTGCAGTAAGGTCAAGGACACAACTACTAAAAGGATTTTCATGTTTTGGTGTTATACAGAAGCTCAAATAAAATGAAATAAAATAAAAAACCCAACTAGACAAGAAAAAGAAATGAGTCAAAAAGACCTATAATGGACGGACACACACACACACACACACACACACACACACACACACACACACACACACACACACACACACACACACACACACACACACACACACACACACACACACACACACACACACACACATATATATATATATATATATATATATATATATATATATATATATTTTAAAGATGTCATGAATTAATGTAGTGGCAGGGAATCCAGAAAAGAGGACCATACATTCTTGGTGTTTCTCGATTATACAAAAAATAAGAAAATATTTTAAAAACAAGCTTCTTAATATTTTGGTCTACGTCCAGCTACTCCTTCAAAGCAGTTAACCATAGATTTAAAGAAAGAAAAAAACCTGATTAGCATAGCAAGCACAGGAAGATAAATTTCTAGTTATAGAAAAACTAAATTTATGATCCAGTAAACATTCTACTCTTTTAGACCGTTACTCATTTTAAATTTTGTGTTCTCAAGCTCTACACTGCATTCATGGGCACTGGATATACTACTCCGATTTGATAAACCTAGCTACTAAAAATGGCCCAAGGTATGTTAACACTTGGCGCCACTAATATGTAGCAATCGGTTGGAATCAACCGTCTCTTCTGCAGACAACTGGAGGAAGCGTTTTATCCAGTTTTCATTGGAAAGCGGCGAAACACCCAGATCCTGCCTTAAAATGCCCCATTTTAAATGAGTGGCAGAACAGATAAGACTGGCCTTGTGGCTCTGGGATATCAGTGCTCAAAGTCAGCAGTTCAAGAAAGGCCCATTCATGGGAGCAGAGAGGGGGGGATTGGCTCCTCCATGCCAAAGTATGTTTTCCCCAGAAAGTACAATTTGTCAGTCCTGGATTGGGAATGCTTGCAATTTGGGGTGGTGGTGGTGATAGGTATGTAAGAGAGGGAGAGGGAGGGGGAGGGAGGGAGGGAGGGAGGGAGAGAGAGAGAGAGAGATCCCACATGAAGAAACATGGGGTAGGGGAGTTTTAAAACATTCCAGATTTTCTGAAGTAAATGCAGGCTGTAAAGTAGAAGAAACATCTGTATGAATAAACTGAACTTTAAAATGTTTTGTACGTCATTTATATTGAATGACTGTGTCGCCTTGGTGAGATGGGTTGCATAGAAGACAATTTAGATAGATAGGTAGGTAGGTAGGTAGGTAGATAGATAGATGGATGGATGGATGGATGGATGGATGGATGGATGGATGGGAGGGAGGGAGGGAGGGAGGGAGGAAAGAGAAAGAAAGAAATAAAAGGAAGAAAAGAAAGAAAAGGAAAGAAAAGAAAGATGCTTAATGTTTTATGATTTTCTTGTTGATGCCACTCCAAGAAAGAGTGAAGAGTAGTCTTCTGTTTTGATTTAGCCATTGGAATCAAAGCTATTTATTTTCACATTGCTCAAATCAATAATCTCTCTCTCCTGAAGAAGCTGGAGGCAGAACATAAAATACTTCCTCCTTTCGGTTCTCCATTAAAAACAATCCTGTGCAATAGGTTGAGGTGACAAAGAGACCAGTCAGGATTACCCTATAGTTGAGGGCAGAATTGAATTATGGTTCGTTATTTTACAATTAAAGATCCATCGGAATAAATATGTTTTTCAAAGAAGGCGAAAACTCTTCTTACAGTCAAGCTCAAGTTCCTAGTAACTCAGGGACACCTTCATGTGGGTTTCAGCGTGAAGTTCTAGGAGGGGCTTATTTCTAGTTCTAATCTAGAGCCCTGACTTCTCCTGCTAGCCTTCCATCCGAATACTAACCAGTTCCAGTGTTGTTGCTCAACTTTCAGCATCAACCGTGACCAGCTAGAGCAGGGGTAGTCAACCTTTTTATACCTACCGGCCAGAGATGGGTTCCTACCAGTTCGCACCTATTCGGTAGAACCGGTTCGTCAAATCTACCGAACCGGTTAGAAGAGGTTCCACCAGTGGACCCGGAAAGCAGGCCACACCTACAGAAGAGGTTCCAAAAATTTTTGAAACCCACCACTGGCAAGGATCTTGTAACTTGACAGCTTTAAGACTTGCATGCTTCAATGCCAGAGTTTCTGAATAGCTACTTGGACCGACCTAAGTACTATTTTATAATTTCATATCCGGTCACATGGGTGGCAAGCCACTCCCACAAAGGAGGCCACACCCACAGAGTAGGTTCCAACAATTTTTGAAACCCACCACTGCTACCGTCCACTTTTGTATCTCTGTTAGTAGTAAAATGTTCTAACCGCCCACCGGTTCCACAGTAATGGTGATTTATAAAGTAGGGAAGTAACTTTACTTTATCAAATTCATAAAGCAGAGTTACAGCAAACCCCTACCGCCCACCATGAAAGCTGGAACGCCAACTAGTGGGCGGTAGGGACCAGGTTGACTACCACTGAGCTAGAGTGTGACCTAGCTAGAGTCACGGTCATCATCCTCACACATTTCTTGTCTAATTTTAAAAACGCAGAGAGTGTATTAATGCAGCAGACAAGCCCGCAAGAAAGACCGCTTGCTAGTTGAAGTAGGCGCAAAGCAAATATCCCGGGGCAGGTTTTTTACCTTTGTGGTTTCCAAGTCCATAGTCAAATCCTTGCTCATTACTGCAGGCTGTCCCTCTGTGGAAAGCTTGCAGCGAGAAAGGGCTCGGTGGAGGAGTCTGGCCGTTCTGATCAACAAGAACTTGCTCTGTTTAAACAAAGAAATAAGCCAAAAAATGGAAAAAAATATAATAATATCCCAAGCTTGGTTTAGAGCACCATACCGGAACGGTACTTGGTGCTCCCAACAGGCACCGGTACGCCCGTACTGGGACATATCGGTCATATCCCACCACTGCCGTAATGCTAGACACATGCATAGAGCCTTATTGTTATAGAGTAGTGAAGAATAGCTAATATATTAATTTATTATAGGACACTTCTTTTATTAATTTTATTGTTTTTATGTTGTGTTTTATATTCTATGAGGCGCCTTGAGTTGCCATGTGCAAATAAGCAGCAATATAAATTCAACCAACCAACCAATCAAGACAGACAGACTCTGGTCCGCTCTTGGTGTTGTGTGCTTAGCTCTAAAGCCCTTGAAGGAGACAGCTTTGCAAAAAAATGGTGGCACTTGCCATCTTCGTGACGCAGATACTGGTTCCCGCCTCTGTCTCTAGCCAAAGACCAGGCCTCCCCTTCGTCGCTTTCGCAGAATTCGACCATGCTGTTTTTGTCCATCCGCACCCAGGTCCCTTCCGAATTGGTCACCTGGCGTGCACAGATATAGGAAGAAGGAGGTCAGGATTTAATTCGCTTCTTGCTCTGGGTCACGAGAGGCAGCAATACGATTCCGCACATGAAAAGGAGCCTTCTTCTCCAGTCAGAGAAAAGCAACATACAGCCATGTTTCCCCAGTTAATTTCCAAAGAATGAAGAAGAATTTTTTTTAAAAAAAAATGGCATGCATTTACAGAAAGCTTGAGATCAGTATTTTGAACAGATTACACTGAAGTAGGTTCAGAAGAAGAAAAATAAGAAGAATCGGGTCATTTAGAAAGTTCTGTGGCATGTCTGATTTCATTTCATTTCATTTTTTGAAAGCTCGAAAACAGAGAAAGGCTGAAAAGGTAAGCCGTAGGTATTCCACAGTCCCAAAGTGCTATTATACGTCCTTTGGATGTTCTTTGGGGGGGGGGGGGGAGAAATAGCATGACACACTACATCCTCACACCCGTTGCAAGAAAAGAAGACCGAAGCATGCAAAAGTGGAACACTGATTCCAAGAAGTCAGACAATTTTTGCGGCACCCCCACCAGTAGTTCATTAGCGAAGTTTGCAAGAGAACAACTTGCTGATTTGTTTTTATGAATGAACTCTATTCTAAAATGAAATACGTGAGAAAAAAAACAGCAGATGAATTAAATTGTAGACAACCATCTACAAAAGTTGACCCCTTGGCAACCCCAAGGGAGGAAAAGCAAAGGCTGGGGAAGAGAGCAGTTTTAGCTTAAGGACATCTGATTTGCAAGCCAGTATCTATGAAGGTAAGAAGGGAAGTTCCAGGAGTCCTACCTCGCCCACTGCCTTGACTCTGTTCCCCAGGACTAACATTCCAATGGGGATGCCTCTAAGGTTGGGACAGCTTCGGACGTTGTGACCTGACGGGCCGGTCTTCACTACCTTATACAGTCCAGGCCCACCACGAAGGAATGGCGCATCGGGCTCCTGCATGACTGCTTCCTGAGGACAGGGTGAGTTGGGGTCTTTGAAAAAGTCCTCTGCATTAGATCTAGACTCCTGGAAATTTTGGAACACAACAAAACAGAACAAAACAAAACCAGAACAGCCTGTTAATAATGCCCTTGTAGTTTTCAGCTCTACCCTCTTATAAGCTGCCGCAACTAAGGTCCGCTCTAAAAGACGATCACACGTGTTAATTTCCTTATCAAACGTCTATGGAGGTTCATAGTCATCCAGGTCATGGTTGCCCCAAAGGTGCTATTTTTTTTTTCATGAGGCAGCTCTTGTTTTTCTTTGAAGATGTTTTGCTTCTCACCCAAGAAGCTTTTTCAGATGAAGAAATTGGATGAGAAACAAAACGCCTTCAAAGAGAAACAAGGAAAGTCCAGCTGCATCTTGGGGAAAAAAAAACACCTTTGCGATTCCTTATCAATCCTGAATTACTTCTGTACCTAAACATCTGCTGTGAATAAAGCAAACACTCATCCATCATTTTGAAAAAAACGGTTCCACCACAAAACCGCGGTCGACTAAAGCGCGCTCGACGAAACCGCGTACCTGACGTCATCACAGTGTGATGAAAAAAGCACGCTGTGAGCGGTAAAGCTAAAATTAACACGTAAACCTAAACCTAACCCCCCGAAATCTAACCCTAAACCTAACCCTTAACCTAACCCTAAACCTAACCCTCAACCTAACCCTAAACCTAACCCTTAACCTAACGCTAACCCTTAACCTAACCCTAAACCTAACCCTAACGCTTAACGTAACCCTAACCCTAACCCTTAACCTAACCCTAACCCTAACCCTAACCCTTACCTTTATGTGAATCGGCTTGCTTTAAAAGCGCTTTTTAAAGCGCCCTTTTTTCTCCACGGTCGTTGTTGTCGCGCTGCTGATGACGTCAGCGACGCGCTTTAATCGGGCGCGCTTTAGTGGACCACGGTTTTGTCGTGCCACGGAAAAACACACACTAGCGGAAGACTAAAAATACAACCCTCCGAGCTGGGAAAAAAAGCATTTGCATACGAATGCAGAATCTGGAAGGGACAGGAGGTGGTACAGGCAATGGACTGGGACAGGCAAGGACTTATCTGGGAATCTGACATCAAACAAAGACCTCCTACAGAATTCCAATGGGAGCTGACTTGGTTACTAAAAGAAGAAGTGCAACACTGTTCTTTACTTTTGGTCTTTGAAGGCTCACCCAGAAATCCAACCCAATGCTCTGGGGTGCATCTCAATTCCTTCAGGACAAAAGGTACAAAGGTACAAGAAACCTAACCAATCTAAACTAAGCATAAGCATGCACCGCGTGAGTCTCTCCTCAGCAGGTGTCCAACCGAAGGGGATTCCTAAGGGCAAAGAGTTTGACATCCCCCAGACGGATGTCTCATTCTTCGTCTCAACTACAGTGGAAGAGAGAAGTGCAGAAAGTTTCAGAAGGCTCACCTGAGGGGGAAAAGGTTTAGAAGTCCACGGATACAAGTCCAAATCCCTGTCTCCTTGGCTAGCATTAAAGATACTCTATGTAAAGTTTAAGACAGACAGGTATCAATTCAACAACGTTCAACAACAGCAGAAGAAATCAAGAGACAAATACAATGTTTTGGTTTCCCCCCCCCTCTATTTCTGCACCCTTATAACCACGCTCTTTATTTGCTTGTTTTTCAAAAAAAAAAAAATATATGGAACTTTTGTTAGCCGAGTACGTTCCTCAAGGTATCCGCAGGAGGAAAACCTCTGATAAAACGAACGGTTTAGGCTGCCCGCTCTTCTACAGGCTAATGTAGTGTGTCATGCCATTCACCAAACAGGATAAGCCCTTCAGGCAGCTGCCTGATTTTGGTGCAGGAGGATTTCCTCTTGTTGAAGGAGAGGACCAGACTTATCACAGGTCAGATGAAAGTGATATGAAAAGTCAGTCTGCCACTTTATTGCACGAGGCTTGGGAAACCAGGGTTTAAAAACTGGATGTTCTGCCACCAATTTGTAATGGGAAATGTCTGTTTTCAAGTGAAACAGCTAAGATAGATAAAACCCACCCAAGATGGGTTTTTTAAAATGTGTTTTACTGCCTGATGATGCATACGCTCACCGGTTTTGATGATATTATCTGCTGTATTTTGACAAAGCTATTTTTAACACCATTTGTTGGAAAACACAGAGCTGCAGAAATGTTTTCCAAAGTGAAAGGTTTTAGGTCACAGGGGTTTCAAAGGCCTCTTGTCCCTCATTTACAAATCAGGTGGTGGAAGATGCTGCCTTTGCTCGGAGGGGACAGCAAAAGAGGGGGAAGCCACGTTGGTCCACATCAAAAATGAACTCATTAAAAAAGAAATTGTCTACATTTTTTTTAAAAAGTCAGATTCTTTAAACTGAATAAGAGGTTGCACTGCAGATTTAAACGAATATTTGTGATAGATGGATTTTGCAAAGAAAAGGATGAAAATGGTACATTAAGTGAGGAAGTAGCGTGTCAACTGAATATTCAAAATGAATGCATTTGTTTGCTCAATATTAGCATAGCAACTTTTCTAAGCAGGGCCATCTACAGTACAACAGCTCCCAGGTCAGAACACTCTTTCAATATTTGCCTGCCATGTTTAATTTTCACGAGGGAAAAAAAGTAACTAAAATAAAACAGAATTGAAGTATAGACCAAACTCTAGAATTTTATAATTTTTAAGTTGCACATTCTCTTAGCATTCTCAGAAATGAGATTTTAATCATATTAGTCTTTAAAACAGCCAACCTGCAGAATCACCCGTTTCTAAGTTATCATAGCATTCATTAGATCAGTGTTTCTCAACCTTAGCAACTTGAAGATATCTGGACTTCAACTCCCAGAATTCCCCAGCAGCGAATGCTGGCTGGGGAATTCTGGGAGTTGAAGTCCGGACATCTTCAAGTTACCAAGGTTGAGAAACACTGCATTAGATCACCAAAGTTTTTTTTTTGCTAAAATAACCCAACCAAACAAAAATCAAACAAACCCACACGTACCTTAATTATATCTAAAAATAAGTATTTCACACTTTTACAAAACCCGCTGCAGAAAGTATTTTCTGGATTCAATTATGGTTTCAAAGTCAACCCTCTACCAGGTTTTCTGAGCTAGATAAGGAAGAGGCCCCCAATTTGTGACTGATTCCTTTCCTGGGGCTTTTAGCACCTTCCTCTCCCACCACCACCCCCTCCCTTGAAAACCTGGCATTTCCCACAACCTGAGAGGGATATCCTCTTTTAAGAGGTCCACAAAAATGATAAATACAAAAAGGAGGACGACAAATTAACTGAAAACCTGATTCTCAAAATGAATCCGATTAAGCAATGTGCATTTCTGGAACCTTGTTCCCATCAGTTTTATCACCTGCTTTCCTTTCTCCCGAGAAGCCAGTCCTATTTCTCTCTATTCAATATAGCGGGGGGAACAGTCCCGAATAGCCAACTCTTTCTCATTCCTTGTTGGTGCGCTTGCAGCATTGAAATTCGTGCTCAGTCCCTCCAATCGAGCTCCGGCAAACAAACTCTCCTCCACACCCTGTTTGGATGCTGTAAGCAAGCCCTACCTAACCAGGCTACAACACAAAAATCTCTAACTAGTGTTATATTAATTGCAAGCCCTTTGGCTTTAGAGGCATCTAGCTACCTTGAGCATCTGTTCATTAGTCTCAGCACCACATTCTTTTAAATTTCTTGGGGGGGGGGGGATTTTTCCAGGATCTGGAGATATCCTCCCGTTTCTCACTTCTGCTTATTAATTAAAATAGTAACAGCATTAGGACTTAAGACTTAGATACTGTTTCACAGTGCTTTACAGCTCTCTCTAAGCAGTTTACAGAGTTAGCTTATTGCCCCTAACAATCTGGGTCCTCATTTTACCCACCTCGGGAGGATGGAAGGCTGAGTCAACCTTGAGGCTAGTGAGGTTTGAACTGCCGAATTGCAAGCAGCTGGCAGTCAGCAGAAGTAGCCTGCAGTACTGCACTTTAACCACTGCACCATTAAGGCTCACAATATTTCATTGCTTTAAAGAAAGCTTAAGTCCAGAAGCCAACTAAGAAAAGCAATAACTATTTTCAGTGCTGCCCACTTTCTTGGAAGCCATCTCCCTGCCCAGCTAAGCCGAATTCATGGTGTGGGTTGATCAAATGTATGATGCAGATCACACCGTAGCCCTAACTAGCACAAGGCAAAGATTTATGTGTAGCTCCTGCATCCATAAGAGTGATGCAGAATTAATTGCAGGAGTTCTTTATTTTTTTTCCTCTATTCTCAACTGCTCTAAGTCTTAATTACTTTTCATACCAAAATGGATGGAAGTTGCCAATTGATAGTGGGAGTAAACCAACCCTAAGTATTAAGGTTTCTTTAGGGATGCCATTTACTTACATCAACGGGGACCAACAGACTCTTGCCAAGATGCTGATTAAAGGAAAGGCACCAAGCTTCGCTATAACCATTCAGATTTGGAACGTATTTCCGTATCGTCTCCTCGTTCAGTCGTAACCACACCCCATCATCATTGTGGATCTGGGAAGAAGGACCCAAGATAAATGACTTGTACAAAAAACAATAAATGGATCAAAATTGAGGTTTTAAGAATTCGGCTGAAAAAACAAGTATATATTACATTTCATATTTGTTTTCTGAGGTTTTCGCGGGTGTTAGTGTGTAGGTCTTTGGTTATTTGGGTTTTCTCCCGTGTAAAATTGGAAGTGTCTTGGCGATGTTTTGACGAAGTCTCATTTGTCATTTTCAGGCTTGTTTGCTCGGCTTGGTGCTTCCAGGAGCAATTTGCAATTTGCTCCTGGAAGCACCAAGTCAAGCAAACAAGCCTGAAGATGACAAATGAGACTTCGTCGAAACGTCGCCAAGACGCTTCCAATTTTACGCGGGAGAAAACCCGAATAACCAAAGAATTACATACGTTTCATATATATATATATATATATATATATATACACACACACACACACACACACACACACACACATACATATATATATATTTAATCGACTCTTGGACATTTTTCATGAGGTGGGCAGCCTTATAAATTTGATACAGAAATAAAAATATTATGACACCTAACAGTTCCAGCTTTGGACTTTTTTAAAAATCCAAATAAGATTTTAAAACATTCAGGAAAGAGGTTACATTTCTGGTTGCAATAAAAAATCTCTATACTATTCATGTTGTCTTGTATTTTCTGTTATGGATTACACCAGTAGAGGCTAAACCAATTTCACTGCATACATGATGTACAATGACAATAAAGGCTATTATATAAAAATGTTTGAAATTTAAATGATTACATAGCAATTGTGATATGAAATCTTGTTTTGAAATAGCAGGTACTGTTCTGATCTAGGCTTCCCAAGAGCACGAAGCAACTTCTGGTCCCGACAAAAAGACCTTTTATTAATTGACTGTGAATTCTGCTCATTCACATCCAGCAAAGTCTTTCAAGGGAGGATTTAACGTCACACACCTTATCTGGCTTGGAGAGCTGCCAGGCCGATATTTGCAAAACTTGGCAGAAGTCTTGGAGGGTCACAGGCAAATTAAGCGAACTAATTGTCTCCTGAAAACTCCACTCCCCTTTGCTCCTCTTTCATTTCCTCTGGGAGAAGCCATTCATCGTCCACCTGTGGCCTTACTCCCAAGTCGACCCCTGTTCTTTAGCTGTTCCCTTTGTCTGGCAACTCTGCACATACGCACACTGGGAACAGACTCCAGCTGTTCGTCTGCCTCACTGATGTCTGACTCTGAAGGCAGCTGATAACTGGCATATGACTCTGGCCTCCTCTCTGCCTCCGACATAGAGCCCTCATTAGAGCTTTCCCCAGACTCCATGACTGGCCCATGTTCCTCCCCAACCTCTTCATTGTCTAAATCTGCTGCCAGCTCCGGCCATTGGTGGGCCACAACAGGTACTTTCCAATTTCAATCAATCAATCAATCAATCAAATCTTTATTCTATCATAGATCAGCATATTTCTTATTTCTGAAAACAGTAATGCATTGCCACCAAAAGCCTGAATTACACTGATGAGCAGTTAAAATCAATATTCACCACGTAAGGATGACTGGAAACTTCAAGATTAAAAGAGACACTGGGATCCAGATGAATAAATGATTTAAACGTAGTATGCATTTTACAGGGAAAAGTTGGCTGGACAAAATTAGCTATTAAACTTTCAAATTTCCTGTGATTTCCCCCCCAAAAAACTAGTTGACACAAAGCAGAAATGAGTAATATGTTTGAATGAGTAACAGAAACTTTGGAACATCACACTCAATTAAACAAAAATCTCTACCTTAGTTTGTCCAACATAAATAAAGTAGCGCCTCGGAAGAATTTAAAGCAATGTGGCTGGTTAATAACACAATCTGAGTGATTTATGCTCATTAATTGGGCTACAATGGCCAAGCATCTCCAAGACGTTGCTGTATTTTGTGGGAACTCAGATTATTTTCACTTGAACAGCAGATCTGGGGCAAGATCAACAAAAGTCTCGGATGGCTTTGAGGGCCATCCATCCAGATGTTAGGTAGGATTAGCCAAAGGAGATTTGGGATGATGGCCATGGATGCCAAAGACAACCAGCCTTCGTTACAGTTATCTTCCAAGATTCTTAGAGGTTACCTCATCAATAAAAGTAATGGATCCATTGACTTTAACTAGGCCAATCTGTTCACTCTGAAGAGACGGGTGGCTACGGATTCGCAAGCCAGCACTGTCCTTGGCCACAAATTTGCGAACCTGCAAAAAGCCCAGGGAGAATTAAGGACCCCGAAACCTAAACAAAAACAGTTCTTGACACCAGCAATGTTACACAGAACCAATTTCGGGGGATAAAATCTGCATAGTTCAACAACTATTTCCCTTAATAGCTGCTCAAAATGTCCACTAAAAATGTCAACTCAAGATCTGGCTCTCCCAGCAGGCCTGGGGATAGGTTCCTAATTCACCCGCCCGAGTGTTTGATTGTTGAACGAAAGTTGTGTTTTACTATTTTTTTCTTTGTTCACATTTTGTTTTGTTTTTTGATGTTGCACTTCCCTCCCTTGTGATTGTAAGCCGCCCTGAGTCCCCTCAGGGAAAAGGGCGGCCTATAAATTTTAATAAATTCAAATTCAAATTCAAATTCAAATTGTCTCTTTTTGGATGACAAAGAGAAAAGAGGAGGGGAGGGGAGAAGAGAGGAGAGGAAGTAGAGGAAAGGAGAGGAGAAGGGAAGGGAGGGGAGGAGAGGAGAAGGGAAGGGAGGAGAGAAGAGGAGAAGAGGCGAGGAGCAGGGAAGAGAATGGAAGAGAATGGAAGAGAGCTGTAATGGCATCTCTCTCACACTGGGTCAGGGGTTAGATCCCTCTTTAAAATAGAATATGCTGAAGACTTCTGGCTTATGCGCAGCAGAGTTTGATCCCTGCTTGATTTGATCCCTAGAAATTACTTTAGAAGATTCCAGCATGGAATGGTCTGTCAGAGGGGATTGTTCAATAAGCGTGGGCCACAGAGATAACAGAGAAATAACAAACGGGACATCCAAAGACCAATTTCAATGGGCTTTTTTATGGAGAAGCCTATCTAGAGTAGGCATACACTCCCCAAGTAACCTATTTTTTTGTGTGCATTTATTCTGATGAAGAACTAGAAAAATGTATTTGCCTGGAGTGAGTGGAAAAATCAAGAGATGGCTGGTACCCCGTAAGATATTATGGGAAAATTACAGCACCATATTAAAACTCAGGATCAGGGTAAAAAGGCCATTTCAACATTTGTACAAACTCTGCAGAAGTAAAGCTCTTCCTTCCTGTCTCCCAAGGGATCATAAGATGATAATGTGACCTAGTTTGATTAATGAAACATCTGCAAGAAAACAACCCAGCTCAGAGAGCACCAAGGACTCTTCAGATCAGATCAAAACACATGGGCGCAAAGCAAAACACCAAATGCCTGGACATCATCCCACAGCTCAGGAATATACTTCATTTTCTTCTGTTCTTTTTGAGTGGCGTTTCTCCATCTTGCAGCCACAGGACAGAAGTGTCCTGGGAGTCAACCAAAGATCCATGTAGCTGGTTGATGCATTGCTTGAGGGGTTGTGGCTCTTTGGGCAGGGTGCTTGAGGACAAGCAGCCTTCAAAACCCACAGGATGGGACTAAGGCTCCTTTCCTTGGCTCCTCTGACCACTGAACTGGCATTCCTTTAAAGATGAAATTGGGTTAGGTGGTGTCAAATCGTTGTCCTTCATATACCTTGTTTGGCAAAGGTTCAACTTTTGGTTTTATCAACTGGGTTCCTGGTGGGATCATCCCTTTTGGAGGATCTTTCACTTTAACTTCCAAACCAGCATCTGCAAGTGAAGGAAATCACTGTGATGTAGGAAGGTAAAAAGGGAAACGGTGGCGAATAATTTTACCTTTCCATGCTTGGCCAGACAGAATTACATGGAAACAAATGCTCTGTCTTAACACATTGGCAAAATAAAAAATCAGAACACAAAATACAAGCCGGGTGGACACGACCTTGTAGACGGCCCTCTCTCTGTCAAGGACCTTGGAGTACTCATATCTAATGATCTAAGTGCCAGAGCTCATTTCAACCTTTGAAATCCTGTGTCTTCTTGAGAGGGTATCCTCTATCACAGAACCTGCTGCAAATGCGTTCAGGAAATGGTGAACTTTACCACTTTACAAGGTGCCTCGGTTTCTTTCAGGAATCATTCCGTGCAGCAAAATGCAAAATGGAAGAATAAATGCCTTCATTCTCCTGACCCAGAATTTCAAAGGCTGATTGATAAACCGCAAATTCTCAAAACCCATAAGGGGAAACAGGGAAAGATACACCACCAGCTTAGTTGTCATTTGAAGCAAACAACTTTGGTGTTAGCAGTTTGGCTGTGAACCAAGTAAGTCTGAGCTGCTCTCTGAACATACAGAGACAGAGGTGGGGCTGAGGAAATTCACTCCAGTAAAGGAAGGGCTTGGTCAGTAGGTCTTCCTCATTCATAATCAAGGAAACTATAGTGGTAGCTCAGTATCAGTGGCGGGATTCAGCCAGTTCGCACCTATTCGGGAGAACCGGTTGGTAACTTTCTAAGCAATTCAGAGAACCGGTTGTTGGAAGAAATCTTTTGTTTTTTCCCACTTTACAGGGCTAATCCTGTAAGGAAGGCAGGAAGGAAACATTCTGGTGTTGTTTCTAGCCTAATCTTTATTGCCCTGCTTACAGAAACTGCCTCTCCGGTTAACCCTTATTACCATTGTAAGAACTAAGGCGAAGTGCCCATCAACCTGAGTGACATTGACTTGGTCACGCTCACATGATCACATGACCACCGAGCCCCGCCTACCCAGCTGGTCATTAGGGCAGAGAACTGGTTGGTAAATTATTTGAATCCCACCACTGCTCAGTACTCAACTGCTACAAAACTCATCAAATCTGGTACTCGGTGCATTTTGACATGAACATTTTTGTCCCGGTACTCATCGTTTGTTCGGCACTCAACTCACAAGGTAGAACTTGTTGGTGTCGGCTGCCTTGTGACTCGCTACATTATTTCTTATGGGGGAAAAATTTATTTGGTACTCATCATTTGTGGTATACTCATTGCACTTCCCGATGACTACTAAGTAGTGGTGAAATGCACTTTTTTAAACTACCGGTTCTGTGGGCGTGGCTTGGTGGTGGGCAGGGGAAGGATACTGCAAAATCCCCAATTCCCTCCACACTCCTGGGGGAAGGATATTGCAAATCTCCATTCCCACCCCACTGGGGCCAGTCAGAGGTGTTATTTGCCTGTTCTTCGAATTACTCAAAATTTCCACTATCGGTTATAGCAGTTAGACTTATATACCGCTTCATAGGGCTTTCAGCCCTCTCTAAGCAATTTACAGAGTCAGCATATCGCCCCCATAGTCTGGGTCCTCATTTTACCCACCTCGGAAGGATGGAAGGCTGAGTCAACCTTGAGCCGGTGAGATTAGAACCGCCGAACTGCAGATAACAGTCAGCTGAAGTGGCCTGCAGTACTGCACCCTAACCACTGTGCCACCTCGGCTCTCCAGAACTGGTCAGAACCTGCTGAATACCACCTCTGACCCAAATCCAGATTTTTGAGAAGAAAACAGAGTTCCCACTATAGAGAAATCTCTCTAAACTAGCTCAAGTAAAAGCTGAATTTCACCCCTGCTACTAAGGGGGAAACAACTGTAGTTGTTATGCCTGCTTCTCAGCAATTCTATTTGCTTTTCTATTTGAGACAGAAAGCACAGAAACTCAGCATAGGCTTCCTCCAAAGCCTGGTCCCTCTCATGCTTATGAAAACAGATCTTCTCTATCCAGGGTTTGGCATGCAGCTATAACCAACTAATACTATTTTATAAAGAGGACAAATTTCTATTCAAACATACCTATTTCAATGCCATCAATGGTAACATGTATAGTGTAGAGACCAACTGCTCCTGGCGTCCAGTTAGCACAGTAAGTACCATCGTTATTTACTCTTATCAACATATTTTCACTTGGTCTAGGAAAAAAAAAAGCCAAAAACAAATATGGGAATCACAACACATCACCACAATTCTACCTTCACTAATTCGGGTCTTGTGGGTGCTTAGAAAATCCAGCACAATTGCACTTATTTTCAGGAACCAAAAATTAAGAGCAATTAATTAGAGTAGGGGTAGTCAACCTTTTTATACCTACCGCCCACTTTTGTATCTCGTTAGTAGTAAAATTTTCTAACCGCCCACCGGTTCCACAGTAATGGTGATTTTATGAAAACCTAATGAAAATGTTTTTAAATAATGCAAAGACATTTTTTAAAAAAAGTCAATTAAATTTTTTAAAAAAAGGAAAGTGCTTCAGTATCGGACAAAACCTCTACCACCCACCATGAAAGCTGGAACGCCCACTAGTGGGCGGTAGGGATCAGATTGACTACCACTGAATTAGAGCCTTCCTTATCCTCAGCATTTCACCGCTCAACATCAATCAAACATTTTGTGTATCTCAATTTTGCTTCCATCTTTCTTTGCCTTCCCACATCTGGATATCCTCCAGGTGGTTGCTTTCTTCCAAACGCTCCCAGCTAGAGTATTTTTTAGCTTGGGAGAATCTGTGGATGGCATTTACACACAATAATATATATGGAAAGATAATTTAATCAAGAATGTAATGCAACAAAGTTTGTTCAATAATATGTATTCTATGAAAAGCTATAGCCAAATATAGCCAGCAATAAAATCCAATTAATAGAAGCAATCATTCAATCTTGGTTTCACATTATAACAGCTGCAGAACTAAAAGACTTGGTTCACTCCACGGGAAGACATTGTAAGGCTGTAATTCATGGTAAAAGTTACCCAACTAAGTGTTAACTGACATGGTGATAATTTTTGTGTATCTCGTTTTTTCCACGTGTTTCACTTTTCTTCTTTATAACTGCCATTCTAATAGCAAATCCTTCATAAAATTTATTGCATTACAGTCTTCATTAAATTATCCTTCCACTGATATATAATTTTAGGGCACTACTGCAAAAAAAGTGGTGTTACTAGCCATCAAACATCAAAAATACTGTACTTTTCCCAAAAGGTTTCCACAATTTTGGCCACTACTGTAGTTTGATAAAACACTACGTTTTGTATAGAGCCATTGAACTAGAATCACTGCAAACAGTCACACAAATTTAACAATTCATATACAGAGAAACCCAGTGACTGAACATGTTCAAATATATTTCCCATACATGAAAGGGTAACTATGTTTTATCTCTTTTTTCCTCTTCTTTGCTTGCTTGCTTGCCTGCTTGCTTGAATCCATCCATCCATCCATCCATCCATCCATCCATCCATCCATCCATCCATCCATCCGATTTTCCCTGGAATTGTTGCTAACATATAAAGATGAAAACAATTCTGCTAACTAGCTAATGGGTAACACTACTTTCTTTAGGTTTAAAGATCATACAAAACTGTTACCTCTTAGGTGTTGGTGAAGCAAAACGTAACTCCTCAAAAGAATAATTTTCATATACCTGAAAAGCAAAGGGTGTTGTCAAACTCCTACTGTTATGTTAGCAACTTGGAATAACAGCCACTTTGTCTCTCCAGACCTCCCCAAACTGGTTTGACCCCACAAGGCAAAACTTGCTCTCTCCCCATAGGGAGACTGCGGCTTCTACTTAGCCTGTGCATTTGTACTAATCTGTTTGTGAGATGGCGAGACTTTCTCCTACCCCTTATCAACCACTGAAGAGTCTCAAGAAACTGGCTAAACCAGGAATGTGAAACTCAAGGCCCCTGGGCGGATCCGGTGTATTTAGACCTGGCCCATGGGGCCACACTGGATATAGTAAAGGACCAGCCCATGGTGCCTCTGCCAGCCAAAATGGGCTCCCGAGCTCCGTTTTCAGTTGCAACAGACTCTGGCAATCCTCTGCCAGCAAAGAGAGTTGCCAGAGGGCATCGCAGCCAAAAATGGAGCTTGGGAGCTCATTTTGGCTGGCAGTGTGCTCAGGCAACCACAAGTGCCCCCGAAAGCAATGCCGATCTGGCCACACTCGCCCCAGCCTCCTGAGATCAAACACAACCCTGATGAGGTCCTCAATGAGTTTGGCATCCTCGGCCTCAACTAAAAGACATGGAAAGCAATAGAGAATGGATGGAAGCAAATAATTTAATTGTACATTCACTTGCTCAAGGAGGACTGGTAAGTCAGCAGCACAATTTTGAATCTAGGCTGGTTTTTTTTATAAAAGCACTTAAGACAGAAAGACAAACAGAAAGAGAGAATCATGCTGATGTACAGCTTGTTTAGTGACTGAAGTTACAACAGCACTGAAAAAAGTGACTTATTTTTCACACTTACAAGCATTGTATCACCCCCATTGTCACATCATTACAATAAAGACGTTTGGCAACTGATTCATACTTATGACTGTTGCAGTGTCCTGGAGGGTCATATGATCCCCCTTTGAAACCTTGTGACAAAGTCTATGGGAAAGCCAAATCCACATAACAACACTGTTACTCGGCGATTCACTTAATAACTGTGGCAAGAAAGTTCATAAAATGGGGCAAAACTCACTTAATATCTGTCTTATTTAGCAACAAAAACATGGGGCTCAATTGAAGTCGTAAGTCAAGGACTACCTGTACCCTTTACCCTGTTTTCCCCAAAATAAGATCTCCCCGGATAATAAGTCCAATTGGGCTTTTGAGCGCATGCGCTAAAATAAGCCCTCCCCTGAAAATAAGCCCTCCCCAAAAATATTGCAACACAGCAGCAGCCATGAGGTGACCACGCTTGCTGCCTCCTGCACCTCAAAAATAATAAGAACACCCCGAAAATAAGGCCATGTGCTTATTTCGGCGGCCAAAAGACCCTGTCTTATTTTCGGGGTAACACGGTAAAATTCCTCCATTCTGTATTTCAAATTGTTGTGGCCTAAATGGTGCCACCTACCTTCATCATTGTTATAGAAATGTAGCGTGCTTCTTTGACAATCATAGGCTCATAGGATGCTTCCAGCTTGGGGGAAGGGAGTCCCCCAAAGGTCAGTTCTGGTCCAGAAGCAGTGGCCCCCGCAGGGCTGCCGGGGGCCCGCTGTGTTTTCTTAGCCTGTTCTTGCTGCAGAGAAGTTTTCTTCTGGGAAACTGGGATTGCTTTGACTTCCACCTGGAAATTTCATTAAAGAGAAGAGAGATGGTGGCAGCCTTAAAAACAGCAAGTCATTCTAAACCCCAGACAAGGGATTATACAAAGAACGTTTTGGTCTTCAAACTACCTTTTCAAATCACCCTAAAGCGTTCGCAAATGTAATTGTTGTTCTCGGTTTGTAGCAAGGCTAAAAAAGCCTTTGTTGAACCAGACTTTTCACTGCTTCGACTTACTAAGATGATATGTCAGAAAGAAAAGCCAATGGCAGGAAAATGAATGCAGGAAATCTCTCAAACACATGAACCCCCATGCCATAGGCAAGCCACAGGGGGTTTAAATCGTCTTTGCACATTTAAAAAGGAATGGGCAATGAAGACTTTCCTTAATGTATGCAGTGTATCTTATGTAGTGTACACTGGAGGTGGTGACCCTTTTGAGAGCTGTAAGCAACACAATTTCATTTTAATGTATGCCAATTAGTGTACATTCAAAGTGGCAATAAAGTTATTCTAAGTAAGCCACAAATCCTGAGCTGTTTAAGCACTCTAGATAATCCCTAAATGGCGTATCTGTTCTGATTTAGGCTTCCCCAGCAGCACGAAGCCGAGTCCTCATCCCGATAAAACCCCTTTTATTTAATTTACAGTGGATTCCTCTCCAGCAAAGTCCCATAGTCTTTCAAGATAGTTCACAATTACCGACCTTTATCAGGCTTGGAGAGTGGCCAGGCCGATATCTTACAGATGTCGCAATACTTGGCAAAAATGCAAGAATGAACTAATTGTCTCCTGCAAACACTCCTCCCCTTTTGCTCCTCCTTTATTCCCTTTGGGAGGGGTCATTCGCCGTCCACCAGTGACTTTAATCCCAAGTCAACCCCTGTTCTTTAGCTGTTCCCTCTGTCTGGCAACTCTGCGCATGCACACACTGGGAACTGCCCCCAGTTGTTAGTTTGCCTCACTGATGTCTGACCCTGAAGGCAGCTGATAACTGTCAGACGGCTCTGGTCCCCTCTCTGCCTCCGATGCAGAGCCTTCATCAGAGCCTTCCCCAGACTCCAGGACTGGCCCATGTTCCTCCCCAACCTCGTCACTGTCCGAATCTGCTGCCAGCTCTGCTGGCCACTGGCAGGCCACAACAGTATCCTACAGTCAGCTATGAATCATGCAGCTGAAATATAAATTGCTCCTACATCCCAGCGACGCTCCAAGTTCTAGAACAGAGGCGCCAGTCTCAAACCAGCAACCGTTTTACAAAACTATAGATGTAATCCCGTTAAATCATTTCCACGCAGGGGAGATTCGTCAGCTGCGTTCTCTGAGAGGGCCTTAGGCTGGAAAGCTTCTTTGTCGTTCATATAAGCCAACTACCTTCATATTAGGCACATGGACCACTTCACCGTATTGGTCTTTGGTTTGCACGGTGACAATCGTTGGCCAGCCACAGCGGATGTCGTCTTTGTTGAGGATCAAGGATGTTTTCTGGGGATCCGCATAGGAATCTGGTTGCAGCCACCTATGGAGGAGACCGTTTTAGCACTCCTTTCAAATTCTTGCCTCCGCGGACTCCGCAGAGGAAAAACACAGTAAAAGGAGTCCCTGTGGATTTTACTCCGCTAGTTGTTGCTAACTCTAGGGCAGTGTTCCTCAACCTTGGCAACTTGAAGATGTCCGGACTTCAACTCCCAGAATTCCCCAGCCAGCGAATGCTGGCTGGGGAATTCTGGGAGTTGAAGTCCGGACATCTTCAAGTTGCCAAGGTTGAGGAACACTGCTCTAGGGGATGGTACCGGGTTTCTCCAAAAATAACATTGGATCTTATTTTCTTTTGATCCCTGAAATAAGCGCTTGGCTTTATTTTTGAGGAGGTCCTATTATTTTTGAGGTACAGGAGGCAATGAGCATGGTCACCTCATGGTTGCTGCTGTGCTGCAATATTTTTGGGGAGGGCTTATTTTCATGGGAGGACTTATTTTAGCGCATGCGCTCAAAAGCCCAATTGGGCTTATTATCCGGGGAGGTCTTATTTTCGGGGAAGCAAGGTATTCATCTCCGGCTCAAGGCCATTGAGCCAGCGTTGCCTGAAGACGTTTCTATGGTCAACAAGACTATATGCTGAAGCTCATGGAATGCTGCTACCTATTTATCTACTCGTATTTGCATGCTTTCAAACTCCTAGGTTGGCAGGAGCTGGAGCAAGGAATGGGACCTTGCCCGTCACATGGAGCTCAGGCTTCGAACCTGGGCTGTCAGCTTCACAGCCGACAAGTCCAGCAATTTAACAGCTGGGCCACCATGCCAGCCCCCTCTTTTTTTGTAATGACCCATTATAAATTGGAAATTAAACCTTTTCATCCCAAAGAAAGAACACATAATTTCTAGCAAGATACAATAGCTTATTTTTTTTCTTTTGCAGTAAAACTGTTTGCTGCTGTCTTTTGATGTTTAGTCACCATTTATGCTATTTTAAACAGTAATTTCCTTCCAAGTGTTAACAGACCCAGATGACTGGTTCTGATCTCAATTTCTTAAAAGCTTCCAACATTCTTAAGTTTTAGGGCACAGCCAATCTGCCCATGACTTGATTAGGTGAGACTGGAGGCTAAAATATATAAAGAATGGTTGCTGGAATTGAGTATAACTTTTTTAGGTGTTGATGGGAGATCTTTTTGAGAGGTTTTTGGAATCTGCAAGATTATTGCTTGGCTATCATTTCAAGAGGGGTGATTTTGATGTATTGTAATGTTATTAGAAGTCTCTTTATCCACTGGATTGAATGTTTGGACATAGTATTTTATTCACTCTTCAGAAAGAGTGCAGAGAAGAGCAACAAAGATGATTAGGGGATTGGAGGCTAAAACATATGAAGAACGGTTGCAAGAACTGGGTGTGTCTAGTTTAATGAAAAGAAGGAGGTGACATGATAGCAATGTTCTGATATCTCGGGGGCTACCACAAAGAAGAGGGAGTCAAGCTATTCTACAAAGCTCCTGGGGTAGGACAAGAAGCAATGGGTGGAAAGTAATCTAAGAACTAGAACTAAGGAGAAACCTCCTGACAGTGAGAACAATTAATCAGACCAATTAAAACAATTATTAAATAATTAATCAACTTGCCTCCAGAAGTTGTGGGTGTTCCATTAATTTGACGTTTTTAAGTTAAATTGTGGAACGCCCCAACATTGAAAGTTTTTAAAGTGATGTTGGATAACCATTTGTCTCAAGCGGTGTAGGGTTTCCTGCCTGAGCAAGGGGGTTGGGCTAGAAGATCTCCAAGGTCCCTTCCAACTCTGAAACTAGGAAGGAGAGATACCCCTCCACAGGGTTCCCCTTAATTCATCCTAAAGGCGTCCCAAGAGAGGGGTAGCTGTGAATGAAACCGAGCTCTTGCAGTACCTGGCAAGTCTCCCACCGCTGGAGCCCGGCATACAGGAGATAAAATCCTCCAGGAAGGACTGCTCATTGCTCTGAACTTGCAAGGGCAGCGTTCCTTCAAGGGCTTCCAAGATACTCGGGGAGTGAGACAAGGCGAGCCCTTTACCCAGGATGCCCGAGTGAGATTTACACACCTGGGAGAGACGAAAAGCAATGTTACCTACTGAAAGCAGCCTTCAACCCCTTGCCTTTCCTAACAAGATCACTTCAACAATAAATGCAACTATGGGTGATATCCTCCCCCCAATATTTTATTTCTAAGAAACCAAGCTGCTGCAATTGTTGACAGTGATGACATACTTCAAAAAAATTGAATAAATAAATGTTACAAAATCTACTGCAATGACTTCACTGCTGGCATGATTTTAATGCCAACTCTTCATGGGGAGGTGTTCTAAAATTCCTTATACTGATGTCTGGAAATGGCCTTAGACGGGCTCAAAACGATCTGAAGGGTGCTTTTTGGGAGGAGGGGGGCTGTACAGTAGTCAGAATGAGCCACGGTGGCGCAGTGGTTAGAGTGCAGTACTGCATGCTACTTCTGCTGACTGCCAGCTGACTGCAATTCGGCAGTTCAAATCTCACCAGCCTCAATATTGACTTAGGCTTCCATCTTTCCGAGGTGAGTAAATGGAGGACCCAGTCAGCAATATGCTGACTCTGTAAACCACTTAGAGAGGGCTGTAAAGTGCAGAGAAGCGGTATATAAGTCTAAGTGCTATTGCTATATTGCAGGTTGATTCTTTCAACTGCAGAGACTCAGATCTGTTTAAGCTCCCATTGGCTGACTTAGTTGCTATGCCTATTCATTGGCTGACCTTGTTCCCATGTCTCTCCCAAGTCATGAATATTTTAACACAGTTCGATCCTGACCAGGCTAAAAGTTGACTCGGCCTTCCATCCTTCCGAGGTCGGTCAAAGAAAGACCCAGTTTGTTTGGGGTGTAGGCTGAGCCTGCAAACCGCTTAGACTAAAGAGCTGTAAAAGCACTGCGAAGCGGTATATAAGTCTAAGCGCTATTGTTGCTATTTCCTTGAGGCATTCTGCAAAGAAGTGACCATACCCTTCATGCAGCCACCCTCCCAAACCCTGGTAGGGTTAATCACTTCACGGTATCCAGAAATTCTCTTTGTGTGCATAACAGAAAAATACAAGTTTGATTCTGAAAGGAACAGAGAATTGTTTGTATGGATGGGGTCTAGAAAGAGAAGCAGACATGGGAAGTCCCACGATCCAAGGGGGAAGGACAGATCTGGTCTACCTGCAAGGCCGCCTCTTCCAGCATCTCAAGATCTTCCTCCAATTCATTGCCTGTTCACAAATAGGAAATAATGACACGCCATCAAGATATATTCCGAAAGGATACAGACCCTTTTCCTATGCCCCTAATAATTTTTTAGAATTTATTGATTAACTAATTTATATGGTTGCTCATCTCACTGATGGAACTCTGGGCAGCAAACCAGGATGAACCCATGAATCAAGATCAATTAAAAGAAGCAAGTCAAGACGCCTTGCAAAATCTCCTCACCCACACAGCAACTTTAGGGACATTGGGCTCTATTAACATCCAGGCCCAACTCTTGCCTTACTATTCCCCAAGCCCCGTGCCAAATCTCCCTCCCCCTCCAACAGATCCTTAATGGATCACCTACCAATAGGAAGGACCAGATCCTTTTTCATTAGAGCTGCAGCGCAGGCGCCTCCTAGGTTGGCTAGCTCTTTCTCAAGCTGAACGATACCCTTGAAACGAATAAAAGAGATGAGGTAAAAACTCTTAATTTAGGCCCACCCGAAAGCCTGTCCCTCACACAAGATGGCCTAGATCAGGGGTGTCAAACTCAATGTCAGGGTTCCAAGTAAGACCCCCCAACAAAAGAAGACTCCAAGGTCTGAAGTTCCTCAAAGTTCCATTTTATTAGAGATGTCATATTGGCACATCTGAGAAAACTTGAACCTGAAAGTTTCCAGGTTTTCCCCATCCAAGTGAAAGTTCAAGTCCCTGCCCAGCACCCACATGTCCATCACATTGCCCAAAACTGGAGATGCCTCCCAGTCACACCACTGAAACTGCAGGGCAAGGTGTCCTTGACTCTCTAAGAAAGGAATGTTATTTAGACTATATATCTCCCATACTCCATATAACCCCCCCCCTCCCATTTTCCCACAGTAGAAAATGTGGCAGGCCTGAAGGCCCAAATGTAAAAGATGGCTTCCAGGCCTGACGCTCAAGAACTGTGGGCCAGATCTGACCCGTGAGGTGCTTAGATCTGGCCCGCAGGGCCACCCTGGAAACAGCAAAGGACTGGCCAGTGGTGCCTATGCTGCAAAAACGGAGCTTGGGAGAGCCGTGCGTGGCACGCCCGAGCTCTGTTTTTCCTGGCAGGAGGTTACAGGGAGCCATCCCAACTGAAAACGAAGCTTATAAGGGCCACACGTTCCTCCTGAACTCAGTTTTCGCTGACAGACAGTTGCCGGAAGCCATTCTAGCCAAAAATGGAGTTCGGAGCCTGTTTTTGCTGGAAGAGCACCGTAGGCACCACCGGCCAGTCCTTTGTTGTTTCCAGGGTGGCCCTGCGGGACAGATCTAAGCACCTCATGGGTCAGATCTGGCCCACAGTTCTTGAGCGTCACGCCTGGAAGCCATCTTTTACATTTGGGCCTTCAGGCCCGCCACATTTACTACTGTGGGAAAATGGGAGGGGGGGGTTATATGGAGTATGGGAGATATATAGTCTAAATAACATTCCTTTCTTAGAGAGTCAAGGACACCTTGCCCTGCAGCTTCAGTGACTTGAGTGACATCAAATCCACCCTGGCCATGCCTCTCACCCCACCCCGAGGTCAAACATAATCCTGATGCGTCCCTCAATGAAATTCTCTTTCCTACAGTAGGTCTCGCTTTTCTTTCAAAATGCTGGCACTGACTTACAAAGCTCTGAAAGTACGAGTCCCCAAGTTGCTAAAGCACCTGTTCTGATCTAGGCTTCCCCAAAATGCATGAGGCAGAGTCCTGGTCCCAACAAAACCCATTTTATTAAACGAATGTGAATTCCCCTCATTGACATTCAGCAAGACTTGGCAATCAGTCTTTCAAAGGAATATTTATGACCACAGACCTTATCTACCTTGGAAAGCTGCCATATAAATATTTTCCAAACACAGTGCTGTGCAAGGAGAGGCTGGGCACATAATCTCTGAGATTCACGGACAGATCCTGAAACAAATCTATTGACCTGCAAAAGCCTCCTCCCCTTTCGCTCCTCTTTTATCTCCTATGGGAGGGGCCAATCACCTTCCACCTGTGACTTTACTCCCAAGTCAACCCTGATTTCTGAGTTGTTCTTTTCTTCTGGCAGCTCTGCGCATGCGCACACTGGGAACAGGCTCCAGCTGTTCCTCTGCCTCACTGCTGTCTAGCTCCATAAGCACCTGATCAGGGCCAGATGGCCTTGGCCCCCTTTCTGCCTCCAACGCAGAGCCCTCGTCCAAGCCTTCCCCAGCCTCCAGGACTGGCCCATGTTCCTCCCCAACCTCCTCACTGTCTGACTCTGCTGTCAACTCCGATGGCTTGATGGCAGACCATCACAGCACCATTCATAGGCTCTCTTGGCGTTCCCGTCTCCAGAAGTCTTTCTGCCCCTGCCCATTTTCTCTAGATGTCAGTACTTACTTCTTCAGGTCCAGGACTAAATTCATATCCTATGGCAAAACACTTGAAGCCGTAAAAAGAAGCCTTTTCATCCTTTACGTAATCTGATGCGGTTTCCAGTGAGAAGAGGGCTTCATTGCCTAGGAGGAAGTAGCACAGTTAGCAACAAAATAAAATTGAGCAACTAAGCTGCTTACAACTGAATGGAAAAGCTTGTGTGATTAAGCTTGTGAGTCTTGGCACACATCCCACTTTTTTCCACGCACAGCAGACAAACTCTGTCTCAATAACCAGTTTGCACCACTCTGGAATGGCACTTGCCGTGGGAACCAAGCAGTCTCCTGATCCCTCCATACTATCCGATTGCAAAAACAGAATAACTTAACCCCAAAACGCTGGAGAATTTTTTTTATTTTTGCAAAATTCATTTGTAAGTCACCAGTATCACCATCTTCTTTTAACAAACTCATAATCCCTTGAGGGGTGGAGTCTGGCCAACTGAATGAAGCTGAGTGTTTACTGTCCGGATGCCCTTCCTGCTGCCAATGCAGAGTTTTGTTCAGCAGATAAATTCTCATTGTGCCCAGAGAGAGAAATATCTGCCGCCGCTACCTAGGATCGAACTCACAGCCTCCTGATTGTGAGGCAAGAGCTCCGCCTCTAGGCCACCGCACCACTCACTTGTAAGTCACCAATATGAAGCTTTAAATTTCCTGACTACTGAACCATTAACAGAAGGATAGATGAAATTTGATTTGATTTGATTACATTTATATGCCGCCCTTTTCCCCAAGGGGACTCAAGGTGGCTCGCAATTCAAATCAGGGGAGGGGGGTACAGACAAAAAATAAAAAAGATGGAACATAACAATACATAATTTAAAAAACACACAGCAGTCATACCATTTGAGGCGGGGGGCAACAGCTCTTTAGCCCCAGGCCTGTCGGAACAGCCAGGTTTTAAGGGCTTTGTGGAAGGCCTGGAGGGTGGTGAGGGTTCGAATCTCCATGGGGAGCTCGTTCCAGAGGGTCGGAGCAGCCACAGAGAAGGCTCTCCTCCGGGTAGTCGCTAGTCAGCATTGGCCGGCGGATGGAATTCGGAGGAGGCCTAATATGTGGGATCTAATCGGTCTATTGGAGGTAATTGGCAGCAGGTGGTCTCTCAAGTACCCAGGTCCAATACCATGAAGGGTATTGACGACTAGCGCCTTGAAGCGTATCCGAAGACCAATAGGCAGCCAGCGCAGCTCACGGAGGATAGGTGTTACGTGGGTGAACCGAGGTGCACCCACGATCGCTCGCGCGGCTGCATTCTGGACAAGCTGAAGTCTCCGAATGCTCTTCAAGGGCTGCCCCTTGAAATGGTCCAAGTGGAAAAAAAACCGTGAAAAAAATAATTTAATAGCACCCAACACACTAAAACTTCTTCACGTTAATAAAGTTGTTCTTTTCATCCGGGTGAAATCCAAATGAACTTTCTCGAATTCGTTTTGAGTGATTTTTTTCTCCCCCGTCCAGCCGTTCTTAACCACGTTTAAAAATGAGAATTACCTGGTAGCACTAACACCATTGTGGGCCAACCTGATGAGCCAGAGAACTTTTTCAGTTCTATCCAGGAGTTGAGGTTTTCATGGACCGATGCCTGCTTGGGTCCAAATCCTGAAAACTGGAGGACTCGCGCAGGAATGAGCAAGCGGAGAACATCCTCCGACTGAGCCGTTCCACATTGGCTATCAAACTCTATCGAGATCCACCTGACACATTCTGGAAAGGTCACCTAAAAACAACAAAACAAAACAGAAGAGGGAAGTACAAAGGACTTTTCTGCTGCCACCACGACTGGATGAAATTGAAATCTGCTGAACCAGCCTCAGGATGCATGCCTGATTATCCTACACATCCTACAACAGTGACGGCTAACCTTTTTCTCCTCGCGTGCTAAAAGGGCTTGCACACTGATGAAAGTGCGAGTGTGTGTGGCCACACCCATAATGCAATGTGCGCGCAACATCCCCTGCGTGCCCCCGCCCCCTGCGCATGTATGCGCAACCCCCGCACCGCATTTTGGGCCTACCAGGCCTACCTGAAGCCTCCTGGGACCTAAAATGGAGTGCGGGGGAAAAAGAAAACCACCCAATGCCCCAAGCTCACCTTGTAGTGGGTGACGCACGCTGGCTTGTACGGATGTTCGCTCTCAATGACAGCATAGTGGTTAGAGGTGGTGCATGCGGAAAGGCCTTGCTCAGGCTGGTTGCCGGTGGTGCTGTCGGTGGACTGATTGGGATTAAAGGCCAGAGGGGTGTACTTCTGGTTCAGCACCGCGACGGAGGGAAGCAGCTGCTGAACCAGGCCAAAAACCTCCATGGCTACCTGTGGGGTGACAAAAGGC
Organism: Thamnophis sirtalis; assembly: GCF_051295495.1. Taxonomy (NCBI): domain Eukaryota; kingdom Metazoa; phylum Chordata; class Lepidosauria; order Squamata; family Natricidae; genus Thamnophis; species Thamnophis sirtalis. The sequence continues at coordinate 13,676,398 of NW_028261392.1, forward strand.
AGATGGAGCAGGGGTGGGATTCACTGGTTTGCCGAACAAGTTGTTGCAAGAACTGACTGCCACTGCCCACCCTACCTCGCCCCTCCCAGGAGTCTCCACGTGGTCCGTTCATCATGCCAGGTAAGTGCAGGGCCCACAAAGCAGCTCTGGGACGATGAAAACGGGCCTCCTGGAGCCCGGGGGAGACCGTTTTTGCTCTCCTGGAAGCTCGGGAAAAGCCTCCGGAGCCTGGGGAGGGCGAAAACGCCCCTCCCTCCGGTGCAGGAGGCCGAGTAGGCTACACCCACTCAGCAACCGGGCAGAGAACCAGTTGCTAATGTTTTTCAATCCCACCCTTGAGAATTTTTTTATACTTTTCTATTTTTTTTTTCCATTTCAAAAGGTTTTTATTTTCCATTTTTTCATTTTCATCCACTCACATATATACTGTGCATAGCCAGAGCCATACAACATTAAACAATAATCGCAGCAACTCCTCTTGTCAACAATAGCCCAAAAAATAGAAACCCAATATACATCTTCCACTCTCCGTACATCTCTTTCTACCCCCCTCCAACTTACTATCTTCCCTCCATCGTCCCCCTCTACCCTACTTCCCCTCCCCCTCTACCACTCCTCTCTCCCGATCCCCTCCCTTCCTTCTCACCCTCCCTCCCATCCTCTCTCCTGCCCCCTCTACCCATCTTTCTTCTATCCCACTCCTTGAGAATTGAGGCATGTGAGCTGACTAAAGGTATAGCACCATGGCAGGAAATAGGGATGCTCCTTTGGACCGAGGATAGGTTTCTTTCATTGGTCTTGTTGGGAGTCGCTTAGGATTATCAAATAGGAACCGTAAGTAGCTGGACCCCTGGTGGTACAATGGTTAAAGTGCAGGACTACAGGCAAACTCTGCTCATTGACTGGAGTTCGATCCTGATGGGGCTTAAGGTTGATTCAGCCTCCCATCCTTCCGAGGTCAGTAAAATGCCTACACCTACAAATTGTTCGAACGTACCTTGGGAATAGCTGCTGCGACGGGTTCTATGTGGGCTATCATCAGAGGAAGGAGCATAGAAAAGAGGCTGGATGAACTCAGCAGCTCAGGGATGTCCTCAGCTACAAATAAAAAAAAGTGGTTCAAGCATGAAGACTGTTTATGAAAGAACACATGACTCCTTGAAATAGTTAAGACCTGGCACTTCAGCTTCACCATCACCTTCGATAATGAGGGATCCTTGATGCTCTCTGAGCTTGGTTATTTTCTTGCAGATGTTTCATTGTCCCTGATGATGCACTGATGATACACTAGAGCCAATGAGTGACCTAGTTTGGGTAATGGAACATCTGCAAGGAAACCAACAAGCTCAGAGAGCACCAAGGACCTCTCATTTCAACTGAGCTACAAATGTTCTCCTTTATTGGAGCTTCGTTACTACAGAGACTATCCAGCTTCTCTTTCACTGCAGTTGCCCGCTGAGCCCGTCATGCCTCACCCAAGCAGGAGCTGCAGTCTGGTTTTTTTCAAAAGGCAACTGGACTTGCTTTTTCCCTGAAGACATTTCGCTTCTCATTCAAGAAGCTTCTTCAGTTCTGAACTTCAATCCTGAATCGACCTGATCAGAAGAAGCTCCTTGGATGAGAAGCGAATTGTGTTCCAGGAAAACAAAGGAAGCCCAGTTGTCTTTTGAAAAAGCACCTTTTGGGATAACCATGACTTGGATGACTTGAGGACCTCCATAGACATTTACAAGTCTGGTTATTTCCATCCGTCTCCTTTCTCCACCTTCAGACAAAATGTACACTCTGTGCCTCTTATTTCCCTAACGATTTCAGAGATCATTAACTGACCATTGGCGATGACAAAGCTAAGCTGCTATTATTATTCTGTGAATCTCCACATGGAGAACATCCAAGCAAAAACCTCTGATCCACTCCTACTACGAAGGAAGCCAAGGAAAACGGTTCCTGCTGTGGTTGCTTTTTTGTTTTTTGCTGCCTAGATGGTGAGAGCAAATTAAGGGACTGAAATAATTCATTCTGAGGTTCTTAAGGTAATTTAAAACATCTTCTTACCATCTACAGCAAGAGCTCTGTGCAGGAGATCTTTCGCCGCTCGGACCACTGCGCTCACAACAGAAAGTGCTCGGGTGCAATTCTTATCTTCTTCGTTGGCCTTATTTAAGAGCTGCGATTGCAAATCTCCATCATACTCGCTTCTGGAAAATGGAAAAAAGCCAGTCAGAGAAGCAAACTAGTACCGTAATAGACCTAGGTGTGGGCACACAACCCTCATCAGTTCATGGTTTAGGCGGCGCAAAATATTTTGTTTTCTTTTAATGACGATGTAATCCCTTGCTTCAAGGTGGAGGCGGGGCCATTAAGCCTCTTCAATTTTTATTTGCTCTTCTGCTTTCAATACACCATATTATAGTCTATTTCGTCTTCATCTCTCCTCCTTGATATACTATTGAATACTCAAAAAATGTTTGTTGAGATGTATAGGTATGCTTTGGATTATATTATATGTATATTAAAAAAAAAACATTTCTCAAAAAAAGAAGAAGGTGGAGTCAGGGCAACTGAATGCATTTCCATGAATGCATTTACTGGCTGGATGCCCTTCCTGATGCCTATGGGGAGTTCACAGCAGATATTATCTCTCTGTGCCTAGAGAGAGAAACATCTGCCGCTGCCTAGGATTGAACTCTCAACCTTTCGAATGGGAGGCAAGCATCTTTACCTCTAGGCCACAACACCACCACAGGCGGTGCAAAAGAACATGCTGATGTATTTCCCTTTTTGCAAGATGTTTTTTTGCTTCAAATCTTCATGCGGATGCAAATTACTATACATTCTTTTAAATGTTACCCATAGTCTATTTGGAGTCAGGTGGCTTCAAAATGCAGTAAGTAAATAAAGTACACTTTCCTACAAATGACTAACACAACACCACGTTCATTTAAACACATTCATCTTGGCTGTGTTTAAAGGTAACACCTAATAAAACTCCTTCGGCGCGGATACCTATAATAAAGGATCTGTGGGATTTGGCCCCGGGTCTGATTGGTGCCGTTGCTGCTCAAACTGCAAGTGCTAAAAGTGAACGTCACGCCGTCCGGACACTGGACAGTGGTCATCCCTCCGTCTCCATTTGCTGTGCGACTCCCATAATTTCTCAGACGCACAGCGTACTTCATGTTCTCCTGCAAACATTAAAGCCAGAGTAAACTTTTTTTTCCCATTTATTTCAGTACAGCAGAGCTTTAAAGATAGCATTCCCATTGTTAAAATATGAAAAGGGGCTATTTTAAATGTCAGTCTTACAGTACTATTCTTGCTGAAACACCATTATTAATCCATTTATTATGAGACATACAAATCTTTGAATTACATTTGTTTTCTGCTATTCTATTGTAACATGGTTACATAGCGAACTTTTTCTGCAGTGGCCCCTGACCTGTGGAACATCCTTTCGGAGATTACAATGGGCCGGATCCCTGTAAGCCTTCTATAAAGCTCTAAAAAGTTGGCCCCGCTCCTGAACCTGGAGCGCTATATAACACCAAGGGCCTCGCATCCTAGCTTTACTGTTAAAAGGCCAGGTATCTTGCTTCTGTTAAGTAGTTCAAATTAGGCATTTTAATCAGAACCGGTATTCTGTCGGTTTGGACAGGTTCGCCCGAACCGGTAGCGGAAATCACGGGTGGCCCCGCCCATTTGTCCCCACTCTATGGCATCCCATTTGGCTTTTTTTAGGCAAAGCACATACACAGAAGGCTGAGCTCATGTGCGCATGTGGACGCTCACATTTGCAAACCAGTAGAGAAGATAAGTGAATACCATCACCACCCCTGGTTTTAATGTGGTTTTTTTTGTTACCCTTATAATGCTTTGTTACTGTTTTGTTTTTATTGTTTTTAAAATTCAAATTTTAATATATGTGAGCTGCCCAGAGTCATTTGCTGAGATGGGCAGCTATAGAAATAATAAGATAAAATACAATAATAAAATACAATAATAAAATACAATAATAAAATAATAATAAATAAAATAAAATATAAAATAAAATATACAATAAGAAAAAAATAAGAAAAAAGAAAAGGATAGGGAGGACTTTTGGTCATGAAGGCTCGGTAGAGTTGTCTGAACCTATATAATGCTTAAACTTGGTAGACAAATCTCTGGGACATTTAGCCCATCTATTTTGCATAATTCTCTAAACCAAAAGATGGAGCATTAATTTTGGCCTACTATATCCATTTCCTCCTTATGCTTCCAGTCACATTTCCTGCACACTAAACCACTTAAAGAAAGAACAGTACTGCCCTAAAGGAATGAAGTTTCCTACGGCTCCCTTGGCTGATCAAAAGTAAAGCCAGAAATAATTAACCTGCTAGGTCGTTAGAAGCGTTGGTCTTCAAGAGAATTTAGATTTTCTGCAGGGAAATCTATTGCTGCACTTACCTTCAGAGGAACGACTTTGTCAAGTTTAATTTCCGCCATCTCGCTCGGAGAATCGTCTGTGGTATATGTTCCTTTAACTAATTCTAGAGATGTCCATCTATGGGAATGAGTTGAATCTCCTGTATGATCACTCTAAATTTAAAATTTAAATTTTAATGCAGCTATAGCGTTAATAACAACAATAATACAAATGAACAGTATAAAAGTCAGAACTTCTATCCTATAAGCGTGGTTTTTTTTTAAAAAAAAACCTGAGTCCCCTCGGGAATAGGGCGGCATACAAGTTTAATAAACTAAACTAACTAACTAACTAAAAAAAATTATCTTAAAGCGTTATGGATGCCACACAAATCCACACCAGAGTAAATTCAACGCAGGTGCTTAAAACGCTCCTAGGGATGGACAATTTCTTCTTTCCCTTCCCACACACACTTGTACACATAGAAAGGCATGAGAGAGATTTATCCTATTTATATGAAAGGAAGATGGCAGATTCCCAGCAAAGACCACTAGAGGGAAGGAAAAGCACACCCCAATTCTATAAACGGTCTGAGCTTTCAATCTTCTCATCCTACTGAAGCTCATCATATCCCAAAGGTGCTTTTTTCAAGAGGCAACGGGTCTTTCTGGTTTTTATTTGAAGACGTTTCGCTTCTCATCCAAGAAACTTCTTCAGCTCTGACTGCATGGAGGGGAATGGAAGGATTTATACGCCTTGCAAACAGCTTGTCATTTGCATTCTTTTTAGAGAGTCGTTGAGGCCACTTGGAGGTTCGTCTGTGCCCTCACAATAGTGCAAATGGGTGTGGAACCTTCTTGGAACTGCTGAAAGGACCGTGTTGTAGACTGGAGAGTTGGTGAGACTCCACACCCATCTGCAAATGAGGGTGATGTTGGTGAGACTCCACACCCATCTGCATCATTCAGGTGATCCTGAGGACACAGATGAACCTCCAAGTGGCCTCAACGACACCATAAAAGGATGCAAATGACCCGCTGTCTGCAAGGAGTATAAATCCTTCCATTCCCCACCATCCAGTCAGAGCTGAAGAAGCTTCTTGGATGAGACACGACACGTCTTCAAAGTAAAACCAGAAAGTTCAGTTGTCAGGCCTGCAGCCATCTTTTCTTCTGGATCTTTGGCCTGCCACACTTTCTATTATTCTACTATGCATTTTCTACTGTGGGAAAATGGGACGGGGGATTGAACGGAGTTAGATGATATGTAGCCATAACAAAATCCTTTCTAGAAAGCCAAGGTCATCCTTTGTCTTTGCACCTCTGCACCTGACCGGAACTGGATGGGTGGAACTGCTAGCATGGCAGGGGAAGATGGACTTGTGGGCGTGGGGGCAAGATCTTGAACTTTGAGCAATACATTGCCTTGGAGTCCGATTTAATTTTGGATACTATTTGGAAACCTGACACCAGTTGCTCTTGAAAAAAACACCTTCCGGACAACTGTGACCTGGATGACGGAGAATCTCCATAGACACTCATGAAGTCTAGTTTTGTTCTCAACAAATGTGCCCCATAACTTCCAAGTATAAACATGGCAGGCTAGCATACGTCTGCACACTGGGAAGTGCAGAATGCATGGAAATGTACAAATTGTGATTCCAGAGAAAGAATCAAAGAATGACTGTGTGTATGTGTTTGAAGAGCAAAGACAACATCAACCTGGTACTGAATGAGGTTTTCACAGAAATAGGCTGGATTGGTTCTCTCTGTGCAATTCATACGTACATCGTCCACCAGGACTTCAAGTTCGTATTCGTGGATCCCTCCTCCTCCGTAAACTGAGAACCCGACCACGATGACTCCCGGTTTGTCCACGGAGAAACAGATGGCATCCGGGGAGCCATTTCCAGTGTTCCAGCTCCTGCCCTGGCTGGTTTTTGTGAATCGATTTGGGCTGGACTTGACAGAATGCAAGGAGCCGAGTCCATCGGCCTGGAGAGAAGAAAATGAAAATTAAGATGAGATTTGACTGCAAAGGATTTGAGGTAAGGTTAGGCTTCTGACATGACAATGAAGGAAGTTGTGCAGTCTGGGAACGATTTGTGAACTGCCTGATTAACCTTCTCTGCGAAAAAATATCACTAGAAACTGACAATCTCTTTTGTTTAAAATGCCCTGGGACAATGCAGCCAAAGCTGAAGCGTTTTATTTCTGGAATAAAATAAATCAAAGTAAAAGCATCATCGGAAAAGGATATCTGCATCGAATATGGGAATATAGGGTTTCCCTGAAGTCCTCTTAGCAGGCCATGAGGAAAAATAGTATGCTGGAATTAGGCTTACAGGCGCTTTTATAGCCATTATCTCAATACATTTCACGAGCAGAGTAGCGGTTTGTGGAATGTATTTCCTTTTAATGTTAAGAAGAAAATGATTCATTGTTTATTCTATTCTTCCATTACTTCACTATTCCCATGTTTATACCGTTTCCCCAAAAATAAGACCTCTCTGGATAATAAACCCAATCGGGCTTTTGAATGCATGCGCTAAAATAAACCCTCCCCTGAAAATAAGCCCTCCCCTAAAATATTTAAACGCATGCACAGCCGGTCCCCATCATTTCATGGGGGGGAGGGGGAACATGCCCCAAGCCCCCCACATGCACCTGCCATCCATGCGGAATGGCCTCACAGAGGCCGCTACCGTAAACCCTAGCTACCGTGCCCCTTCTCTTAGTGGCGGTCGCAAAAAAGAGCAGCAGGCACAGCAATACAAGGGCTGGCAAAAGTGTGCCACAGAGACAGAACTTCCGCCCCCCTCTGGATCAGCTGATCCGCGGGCGGAGGTTAAGAGGCTTCCTGCACCTCAAAAATAATAAGACCTCCTCGAAAATAAGGCCAAGCGCTTATTTTCAGGGGTCAAAAGAAAATAAGACCCTGTCTTATTTTTGGGGAAACTCAGTACTTCTTTTCGTTTCTCTGTTTTTATTGTTGTAAGCCACCTAAGACCAGCCCCACAGTGAGATAGGCGGCAAATAAATTTCACAAATAAATCAATAAAAGTGATCAAAAAGTTAGGTCAGAGTTGGTGAGTCTTTCTTACCTCAGATCCCAGTGCAGAAGCTGTGAGCTCGCTCACAATACTCGCAAGCAATCCACAGGTATTGGAAACCAGATGTGCAGAGAACAGCTCATTTTCACGTCTCAGGCTATTTCTCACAGGTAAAACTACAATCACCAACATCTTCTCAAGGACCTCGCGAAAACTTGTCATTCCAGAGATGTTCTCTTCACTCTGCAGAACCAAAGATGCACACTTAAAAGGTAATCAAGGAGAAAAGCAACCAAGAACTAAGGGGAAAAGTTCCTGACATTTTAAAACGATCAATCAGTGGAATGGCTTCCATCCACATCATATGGGTGTTCCAACACTGGAGGTTTTTAAGAAGAGACTGGACAACCATTTGCTTGAAATGCTACAGGGGTTCCTGCTTGAGCAGGGGGTTGGACTGGAAGACCTCCAAGTCCCTTCCGACTCTGTTGTACTGTTAGTGAATTTTAAGCTGTTATTTCTGGGGTCAGTGGGTCTCTCTTGTGATGGGCCTGTAAGCTGGGCTTGTAACCTGATAAAACACTTGTAACCTGATAAATGGGCTTGTAATCTGATAAAACACCTGAAGAGGTATAGACCTCTCCAGGCTACTACTAGATCCTTGCTGAAGAATATGTATTTCAATCAGCAGAACGGCAAAAGCAGCTTCTTTCTTTTGACCTTGTTGGTATAATGCTGGTTGAGGGAAAGGAAAGAAGACAACTTTCCACAGTTAGCTGAAGACATAATTTCTGCATCAGCCTGCGTTATCCCAGGGGGTTGGACTAGAAGACCTCCAAAACCCCTACCAACTCTTTGTTATTCTGATAAAATGATTCATAATGTGACACAATTCTGGACTCAATTCAGAAGTCAAACTCTAAACTGTGAGGTTTTAGGTTAAGGTAAAGGCTCCCCTCGCACATATGTGCTACTCGTTCCAGACTCTAGGGACGGAGGTGCTCATCTCTGTTTCAAAGCCGAAGAACCAGAGCTGTCTGAAGATGTCTCTGTGGTCATGTTGCTAGCATAACCAAATGCCAAAAGCGCATGGAACGTTGTTACCTTCCCACCGAAGGTGGTCCCTATTTTTCTACTTGCATTTCTAAATGCTTTCAAACTGCTAAGTTGGCAGAAGCTGGGACAAGTAACGGGAGCTTACTCCGTTACACGAAATGATACATTAAATGATCCATAATGTAACACAATGCATGGTCAGGGCTACCACCTTTTTTGACACCTCCTGTCCTGCTCATACACAAAAAAAATAAAGTGGCAATAGTCACGGCAGGTTACAACTGTTAAATAATAAGGGATGACCAACTCTTGAGGGAATAGTATACATCGAGGTCACATAGGTTTAAATTCGGGAGTTGACATATAGATATAACAGTAACTGATGTTTTTCTTGCTTCTCTGTAAACCTATCTCTCTGAGGTCATCCTTGAATATTCTGTTATTAAAATCACAAGAATATATGTATTTATCAGAGAGATATTTTTTTTTGCACTGCCTGAGACAACAGGGTGACAACCTGAAGAAGCTAAGCAGGAGCAGCAATGAGGTGGAATAATATGTGAAATCAAGAAAACTTCCCTACATTCAAAAATCACAAAAATGTCATTGGCGGAAACAAGATTGCAAAAATTGCCCTGATTGGAGGGGAGGTCTCTAATTAAACCAAGTGTCCACGATGGAGCTGATAGAAACCTATCAAAGCTCATTCAAGTTAACTCAAGTCTTTGGAACATTTGTTCTGGATTTCGCCTGCTTGGCTTGGTCAGAGCTTCTGTAGGGTCCAACAGGAACCCTAGCTGCTATGATGAACAGGTCAGAAAATTATCTGTCAAGCGCCAGATGAAAATTAATATTAATTAATATCAACTAATATTAATTTTATTAAGGCAGCATTTGTGCAAAACATAAGGCATGAATGTACATACAGCACTCCTTGCCCACTGCAGTTGTGCTCTGAATCAATGAAAACAAAGGCCCAACTATTATTGAGGGAAGACACTAACTACAGTTAAAGAGTTCTTCTCCCTTACAGAAAAATAAAGCTAAATGTCAAGCACAGGAAAATCAGGAAGTCAAGCCAGTTCAAATGAATTCTGGTTTGTTGCATGCTAGCTCTAGTAAGAAGAATCTGAATTGCTACCAGTCAAAAAACAAATTGGCAGTAGTTAAAAGTCAATGGAATTCAAGGTAGGCTGGCCTGAGATCTCTTGTGGCAACGAAAGGACTCCAAGCTGATGACACATTTGACCCCCTCCCTCAGGCTCAGCCTCATCTCCTATACACTAATGCTATCAACAATTGTGAGGATTTACCGTGTCTGGTGTTGGCCCTGCTGAAGTATTTCCGTAGCAGAGACATACCTGGCTTAGTTTTTCCATGTGCGCCACCAGAAGAGGAAAACGATGGGCGAGCGCGGAGTCATTCTCAGTGCTGGCTTGTTTTATTCCTGAACACAGCAAGGCTTCTCCATCGTAAGCAATAGGGAAGATGGAGGTGAGCTTCACAGAGGTGTGGCACAGGGCTGACATTACAGCTGCTAGCAGCCTGCTGCTTGAAGTCTTGAAGTTGGCTTCCTGGATGTCCTGGAAAAAGAGCAGGTTGGAACAAAATGAAGGGCTTCTGGGCTGCAAACAGGAGGAATTCTGCTCTGGTGTCTCTTGCACAGCTGTGTCAACACAGCTCGTGGCAAAATGGAGAAAGCAACATGTTCTGACAGTGAGAACAGTTAATCAGCGGAATGGCTTTCCTCCAGAGGTTGTGGGTGCTCCAACACTGGAGGTTTTTAAGAAAAGACTGGACAGCCACTTGTCTGAAATGGTACAGCGTTCCCCGCTTGAGCAGGGCATTAAACTAGGAGACCTCTGAGGTCCCTTCCAGCTCTGTTAATTTGTTACTCTGTCCAGGAAGGGACAGTAAGAAGAAGGGATGAATAAGAGGGACCAGAAACAAGCTAAAGATGGCATTGGAGCACAAATGGTGCTGGGAGGAGCAACGGAGAAGAAACAGTAAGAAGAAAGCCCAGTTGGAAGAGAAGGAGGTGGGAGACTCCTTTTCTTTCTCTGCCCCTTCTGCCTCATTAAGAGTTATTGACCTTTGTAAAAATGGAAACTTAAGACCTTTGAAGGATGGAGGAGCAATGGGCAACTGAGAACAAGCAATGTGTTCTGTTCCAATTAATGCCCTGCCCTGCAAGAGAAGGCATCAACTGCCTATTTGGGGCCAACCTGATGGAAGAATAAGCAATTCAGTGGTTTTGGAAAACAGGTAGACCTTTCCAGAGCATCTCTTCAAAAGCCAAAGGAAGGGAGTTTGAGTACCTGATCCAAGCAGTTGAGTAAATCACAGAGGCAAGCCCACTGCAAGGCCGGAGTGGGGTAGAAAGAGTGAAAGCAGGCCGTGAAGGTATTGTGGCATTCCTGGAGGGCAGCTTCCAGCAGGCTCAGGGGCTGAGTGAGGTAGCCTTGAGGGTCATTGTCCAACTTGATCATGCAATGGTCGACTCCTTCTGACAAGATTTTTCTCAGCAGGGTTCTCGTCTTCCCAATGCAGTCTGCGAGCCTGCTGCTTTCTTCCACCATGGCTTTAGCGGTGGCTGCAAAGAGCGGTAACGAAAGTGACGTTAGGAACGCAATCAAGAGGTTTTGGGGGTCCTTGGTGCTCTCTGAGCTTGATTGTTTTCTTGCAGACATTTGGTGACCCAAACTAGGTAACATCCTCAGTGCTTTCAACCCTGAGCTACAAATGTTCTCCTTTATTAGTCACTGCATATGGACATCAAACCCTCTGGTACACTAGTTTGGCTCATGAAACATCTGCAAGAAAACAACCAAGTTCAGAGAGCAACGAAAGACCCCCTCATTTCAACCCTGAGCTACAAATATTCTCTTTTATTGGTAGTCAAAAGTTTGAGTGAGAACTCACAGGAAAAAATAAACTTGTCTGGACAAGGATACACCTGAAGGTAACTAAACCAGAAAGACAATGAGTCCTTTGGGCCATGTGTCCTTCTCGTGGAGGACCTCAAAGAGACAATTACCTTCTATTAATCAAAGCTTTCCCCTTTGTCCAAAAAAGGAAGCCAAACATAGTAAGACTATGCCTTAACTCAACTTCTAAGCTGGGTTCAATATCCTAGCTCAGGAGTGTCAAACTCAAGGCCCCCGGGGTGCTTAAATTTCACCCATGGGGCCGGCGTGGAAATAGCAAAGGACCGGCCCGCAGTGCCTCTGGCATCCCAAAAGGCCCCGCTTTGGCCAGTAGGTGCTGCAGGAGGTGTCTGTCCCGTCTCCCCTGTCCAGCTGGCCAGCCCATGGAGGAGAACTACAATGCTGATCAGGCCCACGAAGAAATCCAGTTTGACACCCCTATCCTAGGGTATTCCCCACAGTACAAAACCAATAGCCATATTTACTTATTTCATAGACAATGTCCTGATTTCTTTGCTTTTGCCCCCAATGGAGGAGAGGAGAGACTATTTGTAGAGGTAGTAGCCGCTTTTCACCTCCTGGCTGGCTAAGGTGAATTATTCCACCATGAACTCAGTTTTACTAAGAAGAGATCCCTGTATCATTAGGAAGCAAGTACATTCAAAATAGTTTTTAAAAAAGCTGTTGTGGCCTGCCAGCAGCTAGAGGAAGTGGCGGCAGATTCGTACAGTGAGGAGGTTGGGGAGGAACATGGGCCAGTCCTGGAGTCTGGGGAAGGCTCTGATGAGGGTTCTGCATCAGAGGCAGAGAGAGGGCGAGGGCTGTATACCAGTTATCAGCTGCCTTTGGAGTCGGATATCAGTGAGGCAGATGAACAGCTGGAGCCTATTCCCAGTGTACACATGCGCAGAGCTGCCAGGAGAAGGCTAAGGAGCAATGGCCGACTCAGGAGTAAAGGGACAGTTGACGGTGAATGGCCCCTCCCATAGGGAATAAAGAGGAGCAAAAGGGGAGGGCAGTTTGCAGGAGACAATTAGTTCGATGCATTAGGGTGAAGATCTGCTCCTGACTTCTTGCCAAGTAATTGCTGCTACAGCGTGACATTTGGAAGATATCGTCCTGGCAGCTCTCCAAGCCTGAAAAAAGGCCTGTAGTTGTGAAATCTCATGGAAGGCTATTTGCTGGGACTTTGCTAGAGAGGAATTCCCTTTAACCTAAATAAAAGTGGTTTTATCGGGACAAGGAGTCTGCTTCATGATCTTGGGAAGCCTAGGTCAGAACAAAAGCACCTTACCTGAAACGGGGTAAATTTCACAGGTGTAGACACGTAGTAACCTCAAGCAGCAAGTGCCGACAAATCTCAGCCTTTCCAGATCCAGAAGGGTGGCCGTGTACTGGAACCCCTTCAGACCTCGGAGTTCTTCCACTCCTAAAACTAAGGTGGTCCAGCTCCAATGAAGAATGCTCAGCAGCGACTCAAAGCACTCCTGTTCCAAAGGAATTGTAAGGAAAGCAAAGAGGGCTCAACAAGGAGTATCCATTCATCCAGGGCTCTCAAACTGGGCAATAGGAGAGCCAGAGGAAAGAAGTCTATAGTAACGTTCCAGGGCAGCAAAACCTTAAAAGGTGATCAAACCCAACTGCTGCTGTGCATCCTCAATTCCTTCAGCTAAACACCTGTTTATGACCAGAGGATGGGACAGAAAAGCTGGCATATTCTTTGGAAAGGCTGGAAGATGATGGCTAGGAAGCTTCTTCCTTCCCCCCTCTCCCCCATGTAAATATTTTTACATTGGACTTCAGTCCAACAAATAACAAGTTCAAAAGCTATGAAAGAACACCAGAACGGCAGAATCTTAATAATAATAATCTTCTTCTTCTCCTCCTCCTCCCCTTCCTCTCTTCCTCCTCTTTCTCTTCCTCCTCCGTCTTCCTCTTCGTCTGATTTTCCTTGCTAAACTAATACAACTTAAAAAAGGGATGTGCGTGCATAATTTAGCTTTCTAGAATTTCACCTCTCATTGTTTTTCTAAAAAGGATTTGCCTAATCCTGAGGGTTACCGGGATACCTAGGAACGAGGGAGCCATGCAATGTTTCCTCAGAAGGTCAAAATGATAAGACAATGAGAAATATGCCATTGCTCTCTCTTGACAAAGTGAATTAATGCTGCAGAATAATCACAACAGAGAAACCGTGCCCAAAGCCCTCCTAAACTCCTGTCTTCTAGATATTATGAGCAAATGCATCTGCAAAATAAAGGATAATAAATTCCATGTTCACCTACTGTGTTTCTTCAGTCACTGCAGGGATAAAATGCCATCAACATAAGTTTACTTAAGAATGAATGCACATTTCTGCTTTTCAAAAAGGCCGGGCTTCAATGTGCATATCCCTTTTTTATTTTGTACAGGTAGTCCTTGACTTATGACCATCACTGAACCCAAAATTTCTGTTGCCACCCACAAAATTTTGTTAAATGAATTTTGCCCCCGTTTATGAACTTTCTTGCCACAGTTGTTAAGTGAATCACTGCAGTTGTTAAGTGAATCTGGCTCCCCCATTGACTTCGCTTGTCAGGTGGCGGCAAAAGCTGATCACATGGCACTACAACCGTCATAAATATGAACCAGGTGCCAAGCATGTGAATTTTGATCACGTTACCACAAAGATGCTGCAATGGTGAAGTGTGGAAAAACGTTCATAAGTCACATTTTTCAAGGCTGTTGTACCTTTGAAAGGTCACTAAATGAATTGTGGCAAGTTAAGGACTAGCTGTACAGTGGAAGATTTTAAATATGCAGCAAACTATTCTTTATTAGCCAACTCTTTTACGTTTCATTAAAACACGGGCAGGCGGACTCACCACGGAAACGGTTCTCGCAAACGATCGCTTTAAAATGTGCACCGGCTCGCTGGTTTGCTGTTTGCCTTTGGATGCACTTCCATCACTTGTTGGCAGCCTAGAAGGGAAATCAAGAAAGAAGAAATAATGCTGATGCAGCTGACAAGCAGGTTTGAGGGATATACAACCACATTGGTTCTTGCAGGACATGGCTTCTGATCAATGAGCTGCATTTAGATCCCCAAGAATGCATGACCAGCTGTTGTTTCTCAGAAGTAGCAGCTGAAAAATTGTAAGGTAAAAATATATCTGTTCAAACACTCTGCTTGCCAGGCGGTAGGGGGTAGGGGGGTAGGGGGTAGTAGTAGTAGTAGTAGTAGTAGTAGTAGTAGTAGTAGTAGGAGGAGGAGGAGGAGGAGGAGGAGGAGGAGGAGGAGGAGGAGGAGGAGAAGAAGAAGAAGAAGAAGGAGAAGGGGAAGGGGAAGGGGAAGGAGAAGGAGAAGACGCTATGAAAGTAGATCTTCTCTGAAATAAAATTATATTGGTTAATAATTACTGTATATATTCATTATGGACAACACTTTATACATCCAGAAAACTCCAATTAAAATACGAAAGTGTTGCTATGAAAACGTACAACTTACATTGTTGAATGTTACATGACACTTTCGGTTCAAATGTTTGCTTAAAGAAGGAAAATATATTTTTACAACTCCTGGTAAGCCCCAATTATGGGAGGAAGCTAACTGCTTCCATCATCTGTCAATCGGCTCGTCACAAGAGTCCATCACGACAGAAACCCAATATTTTTTTTACTGTTGCCTTTGTTACAAGGCACAAATAAAAAAACATATATGTATATCTTATATATACATATGTATATATGTATATATGTATACATACATACATACATACATACATACATACATACATATATATACACACATATATATAGCATTACCTGTATAAGAGTTGAGGGATCTGTCCTGCATTCACGTCTGTGCCATTATTTGATTTCTTTGAACTTTTAAACTGGAAGACAATCCTGCAAGAGGAAAACAGATTTAGAGGCCGGGGATGCTCCCTCCGTTTCAGAGGTGCCAAGGGGAAGGGGACTTACCCATCATCCGTAGTAATGGAAGCTTGTCCATGGGAGCCGCAGTCACTGCTGGGCCCAGAAACCCGGGCCCAGGCGACATACCACCAGCTGGCTTGCAGGAGGACAGGTTCGTCAAACATCATAGCGTACTTTTCCCTGAGAAAAAGACAAGCAAAATTATGGATAAGAAATTGGATGGGGAAGAAGAGGTGTTTTATAGAAATATCAGAGAAGGTGGTAAGTTAGTGAAGTTATCTATACTTGTATGGAGGTACGGAAGAGTAATTTTTTATGTTTTTTCTTTCTTTAATTATTTTTTTCTGCATTTTATGGTTTTTTTATATTTTTTGTTTACATTGTTTTCATTATTCTTGTATTCTTGTAATACAAATCCTTGTGTTCATAAACTTTAATAAAAAGTATATAAAAAGCTGCTGGAAGTAAAAGAAAGGGATATAACATTTGCTTATTTGATCAAAGTTAAAATAATATATGTTCTTATTTTTGATAACTCTTAATGGACTTCTTCTGACACTAGGATTGAAAAGTAGATGCTTTATAGATTTGCTATAGATAAGAGACAAATAATACAGGTAAGAAGATTTTTTCTATTGTAATTAAAATCCTTAATAAAAATTATATATACAAAAAGGAATCTTTCAATTTAGTTGCTTACTAATCCTTACTTGGTTCAGTGTTTTAAAGCATGTCAGTTTTCTATTTTTCTTGAGAAGGGTTTTTATGTCAGGAGCAGAATAATCATTGACTGTGTCTCTTCCAACCAATATTTTTAAGTTTCTCAAAATGAAAAGGTTACTAGACTTATTTATCACATTAAATTAATTTTAATGATATGTTCATAAAACATTGATAAGTGTTATCTCAAACAATAAGCATATTGAAGCAGTCACCCCAGAACAATGCATGTTTTCAGAATATTTATTAACTGAGTGATATGATTGGGTTGGTTCTCCTTGTTTATTGTCATTTATGTCATATATGTTTATTATACGCATAATTCTGTATTTATTTATTTTGCCATGTTTATGTAACTCAAAGAGCCGAGGTGGTGCAGTGGTTAGGGTGCAGTACTGCAGGCCACTTTAGCTGACTGTGATCTGCAGCTCAGCGGTTCAAATCTCACCAGGCTCAAGGTCGACTCAGCCTTCCATCCTTCCGAGGTGGGTGAAATGAGGACCCGGATTGTGGGGGCAATATGCTGACTCAATTTGCTAAAAAAATTGTAAACCGCTTAGAGAGGGCTGAAAGCCCTATGAAGCGGTATATAAATCTAATGAATGAATGAATGAATGAATGAATGAATGAATGAATGAATGAATAAATAAATAAATAAATAAATGTAGTGTACATTGGAGGTGATGACCCTTTGAGAGTTATAGGCAATGAAATTTCATTTTAATGTATGCCGATGAGTGTACATTCAAAGAGACAATAAGTTGAATTGTCCTCCTTATTCTGAACTGGGTGCCTTCGAGACGTTCTCCCTTTTTTAAACTGAAAATAAAAACTCAGGTTAAGAGAAGCGATTCGTTTTTTAAAATTCTACTCACCTCGCGGCACAATCATACGCCAGGACATCCGTTTCAGCAAGAAGGTCCCCATCCGTCTCATGGTCACCTCCATCTGGCCCCAACTCAAAGAGCTTTAAAAAAAAGAGAAACATTCAACATTTATCTTCTGGCTGGACTGGGAGGTCGCTCTCTTCTTACCTCTACCCTAATGCCATGATGGCGAACCTGTGGCACTAGGGTGAGAGGGAGCTGTCTCTGCGGGCACGCAAGCTGTCACCTCAGCACAGCTCCACCGTGCATGCACATGCCTCCACCGGCCAGCTGATTTTCAGGTCTTTGCTGCACATGTAGGAGGCGCACATGCATGCACGGGGAGGCAGGGGGTCACCCGAGCATGCAAGGGGGGCAGGGGGGGTACAGAGCCCCTCCCCACGCAGTCTGTTTTTGGTCCTAGGAGACTTTAGGGAGGTCTGCTAGATCCAAAAAGGGATGCGGGGGGGGGGGGGGAGTTGTGTGCACATGCCTGAGGGGGGGAGCACAGGGGGTCACACCTGCATGCGCAGAGGGGCGGGGCACACAGGGGTTGTCGCGCATGCATTGCATTATTCCTTTCGGCATGCAACAATAAAAATGTTAGCTATCTAAGAGAGTGTCTGCCCTAGTGTCTCTCTCGGGGAAAATCTAATTGTGTGCGGTTCAGCAGGTGCCAAGGAAGCAATCTGAGAACCAAAACCCTGACTCAGAGACACTGAGCAAGTGAGGATGGGCTATTATTGAAGGCAACGGCTACCACTTCAGAAGCCCAAGGCAGCCTCAGGTAGGTAAAGGCTGATAGGTAAATAAAGAGGTTACTTTCAACCTTATAAGCATCAAGCACACTCATGTCTTCTGGGAACATGTTCTAATTTTGGAACAAAACTTAGTCATTCTGAAACTTCAAACAGAACACCCTGTTTGGCATTTTCTAAAGTCAACACACCCAAACTCTATTGTTCCTAGAGTTTTAATTGAATTCACGACAAATATTCTTGTGCAACTCTTTTCAACCAGTCCAGACAATTCATTTTAGCACATAACAGAATGAGGAAGATATGCAGCCTGACTATTTATCATGCAATACAAAAGTCAAAGTTTTGAGAGCATTGGATGAAATAAATGGTGGGCTATTCAGTTTATCTTCATCACCGCAATAGCTACAGGGTTTACAGTTTTTCATGAAGCCTGATATGCTAGCCTTGCCAAAAGCTCAGTATGACTTTAGAAACTAAAGAATTATTTTAACCAATGTGGTGGATTGTATTGGTTCAGTTATTTTAATACCCTCCTTCTCCCAAGTTTAGATATGTGCCACTACATGACAACATTAGGTCTATTTTATAAGAATAATAAAGGCCACATTAGAATGGAACGGAATAGGGAACAGAATGGAACAGAACGGAACAGAATTCTTTATTGGCCAAGTATGATTAGACACACAAGGAATTTGTCTCTGGTGCAGAAGCTCTCAGCGTACAAGCAAAATAAAAATCATAACAATGATACGAGAAGATAGTAGAAAAGATGAGAAAGGTAATAGTAACACAGCTAGGTAAATATCCCTAGCCATAAAACCGTGCCGTGGGAATTTTTTGTTTAGCAGAATAAAGGCACTGGAAGCGGGGGGGGGGGGGGGGAACGGGACGGGGGGGGGGACTGTCTTTGTATCCAGCTGTTTTGGCATACAACATCCTACAGCAATACCCTATATCCAGTTTATTTCCAGGATGTGAGGGGTCTGTAGATATTTACAACTCATAGATATTATAAGCTGCAAATATCCACAGACATTCATTATGTAAATAATGTAGATACTATGACAAGGTATACTAAGAAATATATTTGAAGGAACAGAGGGAGAAGAACTTCTGAAAAAATCAAATGTGAATTGCATGTTTCTTATTAGTTACACATTTATTTTCAGATATTTTTTTTTGCATGAAAGCAAGCTTCATTCTCCTGGTATTTCAAGGGCTGCCTGATCAAAGCCATGCTATGTTCCAAATTCAGATTTGAACAACGCTCCTTTGGCCCACCTTTATCTTAGCGGTGTATTCTCCCCTGCCACCAAAAAGGCCCAGGCCACCAAGCAAGAGGTCAGTATCCGCGCAAAAACGAATGGCTTCCACAGAGTGGGCTGAGTAACCCCACCCTCCTCCATGACCTAAGGAAAAAGGAAAGCAGGTGGTCACACAACTGTCCATAGGGACATCCTGACCAAGAGGGGACGGGGTAGAGGGATCAGCAGCTAAGAAAGCGAGGGTTACTTTCAAATCGGTTGACAATATTGTAGTCTTCCTTGGAGTAGACTTTCATCACCGCGTGACTCTCCTCTTCCGTGTTCATCACGCCCATTTTTAAGTCTTGCATGGCTGCCAGAGTGTCAAGGCAACCTTTAGAAATAAAGCAAAAGTATGAATGCAGTCGGATCGTATCCATGCAAATGAAGCAGTGTGAACAGGTTAACAAAGAGTAATTGTTCAGATGTGGGTTGGGGAGCACCTGGCATGTAAGACAGTAAATCTGGCTTTCTATCTAAAAAATGCGAAAGGAATAAAACACTTTTTAAATTATTTGTGCTGTAGGATTAGAATTTTTTGTTCTGAACTAGGCTTCCCCAAAATGCATGAGGCAGAGCCCTGGTCCCGATAAAACCCCTTTTATTAAATGAACATGAATTCCTCTCATTCGCATTCAGCAAGGCCTGGCAAAAAGTCTTTCAAAATATTAAATATTAAATAATATTATTTATAGCAATAGCAATAGCAGTAGACTTATATACCGCTTCATAGGGCTTTCAGCCCTCTCTAAGCGGTTTACAGAGAGTCAGCATATTGCCCCCAACAATCTGGGGCCTCATTTTACCCACCTCGGAAGGATGGAAGGCTGAGTCAACCCTGAGCCGGTGGGATTTGAACCGCTGAACTGCTGATCTAGCAGTAGCTTGCAGTGCTGCATTTAACCACTGCGCCACCTTGGCTCTTTATGACTACAGACCTTATTTATCTTAGAAAGCTGCCATGTAAATATTTTCCAAATGAGGCGCTGTGCAAGGAAAGGCTGGGCACAGAGTCTCTGAGATTCACAGACAGATCTTCACACTCCTGAAACGAATCTAATGACTGACCGAAGAAATTGTTTCCTGCAAAAGCCCACTCGCCTTTCACTCCTCTTTTATTTCCTATGGGAGGGGCCAATCACCTTCCACCTGTGACTTTACTCCCAAGTCTACCCTGATTTCTGATTTGTTCTTTTCTTAAGGAAGCTCTGTGCATGTGCACACTGGGAACAGGCTCTTGCTGTTCCTCTGCCTCACTGCTGTCTAGCTCCGAAAGCAGCTGATCACTGCCAGACGGCCTTGGCCCCCTTTCTGCCTCTGATGCAGAGCCCTTGTCTGAGCCTTCCCAAGCCTCCAGAACTGGCCCATGCTCCTCCCCAACCTCTAACTCCTCCCCAACAGTCTAACTCTGCTGCCAGCTCTGCTGGCTGCTGGCGGGCCACAACAATTCTTCAGATCAACAAGCTTGCTGACTTATATTTATTAAAACATTTAATATCTATCTGACCACACAGCCCTTGAATGTTCCATGAATTCAACTATAAAAGCATTTTAAAAAAATAAAAAGTCGACCTCACTGACTACCTTGTGCAGTGACTGTTATGATGGTGCTGAAAAAAAATTACTTTGCAAACAAGGTGTGCATTTATAAGTTTCACAGCATCTGTCTCCTTCAGTCATGTGCTCGGCATTACAGTCAATTATTATGTGTTGTCCTGTACCTGACACTTTTGCTTTCATTTTTCCCTGACTTGCTGAGTGGAGAGCTTAAACAAGCTAGCTCTTTTGACAATCCCTCCTGCGTTCCTTCCAAAGCAAAGAGATTGGAGAGGAAGGGATTACAAGAGAGTAAGCAGGCATACATCAGGGAGTAGACATCAAAAGGAATGTGATAGCAAGCTACACAAACAGGTGTCAGCATATTCTTTCGATATGCATTTCCACTGTGTCCCGGCTTATTTTCTTACAATCCTTTCCTCTGCAATGACTATAAATACAAACATTAAATTGCTAATTAAACCAGCAAAGGAAATGGCATGCCAAAGGGTGGGGGAATGGAGGAAAAGAATAGCTGAAGTAAAATCAGAAGCACAGTAAAATCAAATTAAGTGATTTTCCAGTAAGCAACCACATCATTTAACAACAGTCAATGGTTCCAATTGTAGCCACTAAATGAGGAGTATCTGCATTGTTCTTACAGTTACCTACTCTAGCAATAATGTTTGATGTTTTGCTAGTTATTTTGAGGTGGATTGTTCATACCGAGCATGTGCAAAGCTGCATGTGATCTTGTAGTAAGAGCTTTAGATCCCGTTGGAAGAGCCAGTTCTGGACTGAGAATGCTGCAACGGGACTGTGTATCCGAAGCGGAGGGAAGTCTGGAATCGGCCACAACTGAGTTGTAACTCCACAATTCTCTTGTATTTGGTCGAAACCTAATCAAAATAATAAGATTCGATACCTTTCAAGCTGTTATTATAGCTGCGGCCTAATAAACTCAAACAAATGGATTTCAGATTAAAGGTTGCCGCTTCGTATTCCTTGTCCTACAACAGACAGGCAGATCGGTCTTATTCTAGAAAATTATGAGAGAAGGAAGACAAAACCTTCTATCTTTCTAACAATACAAATTCTACTGGAGGTATAAAATGTACAACTTTGGGAAAGGCTGGCTTTATGCTAAGGCTGAGTAGGCAGTGGCCTACGGTGTCAAAGCTTCCTTCCAAATCATTCTAAAAACGCAAATCTTTGCATTGGCAGGAAGAGGCACCATCCGTCACTGCGTCCTAGGGGGGCCACATACCCCCCCAGGGGGCACAGGCTCCATCTCAACACAAAGGTTGCCATCCAAAGTGTGTGTATCAGAAAACAAACCCTACTGAATTCAAGCTCCTGCACGAAAGGAAGAATATAAGCCTAACGAAGTAACATGGCTAATCCTTGACTTACAACAGCACTGTTAGAAGTTACAACACTGAAAATAAGGGACACAGCTGTTTTTCACACCTACAACCATTGCAGCCTTCCCCTGGCCACACGATTAAAATTCAGATGCTTGGCAATTGACTCACATTTATGACAGTGCTGGGGTCATGTGATCCTTTTAGTGATCCTTCCGACAAGCAAAGTCAATGGGAAAACCAGACTCACTTAACAACCATTCCTCAGGGGTGGTATTCCCTTTCCTTCCCTACCTGTTTGCAAATGTGAGCGCGGGCACATCCACACATGCCTTCCGCGCATGCACTTTGTCTGAAAAAGGGGCCTAAATGGGTTGCCGTAGAGCCGGGGCGGGTGGGTGGGGCCACCCGCGATTTCCACTACCAGTTCGGGTGAAACGGTCCCAACCGGCAAACTACCACCTCTGGTGTTACTATTTTAACAACTGCAGTGATTCCCTTAACAACTGTGGCAAGAAAGGTCGTCAAATGGGGTCAAGCTCACTTAACAAATGTCTCGCTTAGCAACAAAAATGTTGAGCTCTATTGTGGCCGTAAATTGAGGACTACCTGTAAACGTGATTTACCGGCAAAAGAACGAGATTGAGTGAGGCTATAGTGCAAGTTGCAGCAGGTGGCCAGCTGATCGTCGTGCATGCATGCGTGCCAGAAACCAGAAGTCTAGCTGGCTGGCGCCCATGCACCCGCTGGAAACCGGAAGTGCATTTCCCAGCACGCACATGCCCCCTGGGCACTTCCTCTTCCGGGTCGCGTCCCAGATGAGCATGCATGTGCGCGAAATGCATGTGCCGCAGGCTCCCTTTTTGGCACTCAGTGCCAAAAAGATTCACCATCACTGCCCTATGAGCTCATCCATATTCCCTTTTCTTTAAGCCAGAAACATTTCAAGGACATATACGCTGATGTTATCTCCTTACGAACGCTGGTTAAGGATTGCTGTTAATTAAAAAAAGGGGGAAAGGAAAGATTCATCATTCCAAAGCAGGATGCCTTGGTCCTTTCCCAGGTTCCCTAAACTGGCTTTTGAAAAATTATTCTCCCGCCCGGTAGTATTTTATTTCTACCCCTGCCAACACTTACCGCCAAATGACATCATAAACAGGATCTAGACAGACGCCAAACCCCTGAAGGTCTTCCTGTTCAGAATCATTAAACGTCTTACAACTTCCGTCAACTTTGTTTATCAAAAGACACTTGAACGGAGGGGGCTCCGATATGGAAGCTGGAATCAAGCCTAAGAAACACATCAGCGAAAGTCAGACATTGGGCCATTTATTTGGTCTCTTAAATGACCAAGTCATATTAAGGATAATATTCACTGCATTGACCTGAGCTGAACTTAAGAAGTTTCCCCTATCCCAAAGATAATTAGAAGGGGGTGGGGAGTTACGATAGATACACACATATATTCCTATATTCTCCTCTTGGCAACTCAACCTGCAGACATAGGTGGCCACGCTCCAACAAAAGGCAAGGCCAACCCCACCCACCCCAGTGGTCATCTAATAAATGAGGGGTTTTGTGTGTTAAGAGTGTGTACGTGCGGCCTTCGAATTAACTGCCTGGACCAGACCCTGTAATTTTCTTGGCAATGTTGTTCAGAAACGGCTTGTTCTGGCCTCCTTCTTGGACTGAGCCAGAAGGAACAGCCAAGGTCCTCCAGCTGGCTTTGTTTCTAAGGAAAGATTGGAATCGTGGTCCTGATTTCCAGCCTGATGCCTCTAACCATTACATCAACTGGCTATCCTGACTAAAATTATTGCATGTCAAAAGTTAGGCTTCCCTAATATAAGTTTAAGTGTGTACTTCTCCTCTCCATCCTCTCCTCTCCCTCCTTCCTCTGCTTTCCTTCCCCTCCTGTCCTCTCCCCTCTCCCTCTTCTCTCCTCCCCTCCCCTCCTTTCTCTCCCTCCTCTCCCCTCCCTTCCCCTTTCCTCAGATACAGGTCAAATTTTTCTGATGGAAGAACTCCCATTTTGCAGAAAAATCCATCTGCATGAGGAGCCATAGCTAGAGACTCTCTCGCACAGACAATGTAGGAAGGGCAACAAGACTGTGCCCCATAACTCTGAAGGGAGGGCAGCAAAAGATTCTCATTCATTCATTCCTGTCAGGTCCATCTGCACATCCCACCCACAGTTCACTTCTAACTGCTGATGCAGCTTTGCAAGGCAACCTGGTTCTTCCTTCTCATCCATCATGTACCCTCTCTGGGCTCCCCAATTAATTGGTAATGGTTTTGAGAAAAGAAGTCCCTTCTTAGAGGAAATTAACACATCAGCTAGAAATCCGTGGTTCCCCTGAGCTGCTACAGCAGCTAACAAGCCTCTTGCCTATGATATGCCGGCTGGCGAAAATCTCCGATGTTGCAAGGACATGAGAGTTGATAAGAGCTTCGTCAATCCGAAGGAACGTCTGATCCCCGCTGGCTCCGACCCAGGTGGCCTTGCGTCCAAACTTGGAGCCCACGTTAGGCACCGCTGCTGGCTTGGCATTCCAGTACGGAATGTCCAGGATGGGTCTGCCAAGTTGCCCTTTCTGAAAGGGCAAATTGGGAAGGGGGAAAAAAAAAGAGTAGAAAATGAAACATTACAAGACGCTCAAGTGGTAGAACAGAAATTCTCAGCTTTGTCAGCTCTGGCCCTTGCAAAAGTTCCATTAAAAACCATCTTATCAACTGTGGTCTAGCTTCTGCCGTTTTAATATCAATGATCCTATGACAAATAACTTGTGAGCCTATAGTATTAATTATTAGTAAAGGTAAAGGTTCCCCTTGTACATATGTGCTAGCCATTCCCGACTCTAAGGGGCGGTGCTCATCTCTGTTTCAAAACCGAAGACATCTCCGTGGTCATGTGGCCGGCATGACTAAACGCCAAAGGCGCTCGGAACGCTGTTACCTTCCCACTAAAGGTGGTTCCTATTTTTCTACTTGCACTTTTACATGCTTTCGATCTGCTAGGTTGGTAGAAGCTGGGGCAAGTAATGGGAGCTCACTCCGTTACACGGCACTAAGGATTCGAACCGCTGAACTGCCGACCTTTCTGATCGACAAGCCCAGCATCTTAGCCACCGCGTTCCTTAATTATTAGTATTCAATTGTAATTCGTCTGGTTGGGGATTGTTAAGAGTTAGAGTCCCAAGGTCAAAAAGACTATTTAGAAGTGAATCTGGCTTTGGCTGATAACGGACTGTGGATTCATTTCTAATTGAAAAATTATGTCTTGAATCCTTCCAGTTTTAAACATTGATAACAATCTTAAATTTAACAGTGTCCCACCCCCAAGATAGTTAAGTTTCTCTAAAGATGGAAAACGTTCTGCATTAAGGAATTGGTTTGGACAAGGAAAGTCATTTTAAGGAAAAGTGCTTACAGAGAAACTTCCAAAGGTAAAGACTTGTCCATCCATCAACAGAACAGCTGTGTGGTTGCTGCCTGCGCTGACCTGGGTGCTGGGTCCTGGTAAGGCTTGGACTAGAGTAGGACACCCCCTAAATTAAAAACAAAAAAAGCAAGCATAAATTCATCCATTTCTTGGGTACCAATGTACAGCAGGAAACTAGTCAAACCTGAAATGACACAATTAGAATAAGTAATGATCTCTTCGATTTGGGGAGCAGGACAAGGGAGGCACGTAAACTATGCAAAAAGTGAATGGATCATAACTCAATATTTGAACAGTTTAAATGTTTTTTTTCTTGATAAGCAGGTATCCACTCCTGGTGGATCTTCTGAGTTGACCTCCAAAATGCTAAGTGGGGCCAGATCTTGAAGAGCTGGGATTGGGAATGTGTAGGATTACCAGGTTTCCAAATTGGAAATGGATGATCTGGTCACGTAATGACTCGCTTAATGACATCACTTAGCAACTGAAATTCAGTCCCAATTGTGGCTGTAAATTGCCAACCTGTATAAAAGTTAACATATCTATGGTAATAACAGTGATGAAGACGATAACATAAAGATCATGACCAGACCATCAGACTCTAGCCGTCTTGTCCTAACCAATTAATAGGGGGTAACAATAATCCAGAAAAAGAGTAGCACAGTGGCCTAGAGGTAAAGTCTCCAACTCGGGAGATTGAGAATTCAATCCCAGGTAATGGCAGATGTTTATCAGAGAAAATATCTGCTACTAACTCCCTGTAGGTGTCAGGAAGGGCATGCAGCCAGTAAACGCTCAGTTTGATCTAGTCTATCCTGAATTATGGAATTACAGGATCGTAAAAAGGGAGTTTCAATGACAATCCAGAAACAGAATAATGTGACAGCACCGAAATCTTAAAGGTCTTATTCTGCAAATAATATAAATCCAAGCAAATCCCCCCACCATTAAAATTTTCATATTTATAGTAGAAGACTGACATACCTAGAATTCACATCTCCGTGCCCAAGCTGCCCGTGCTGGCCATATCCAAAAGTGTAAACATCCCCATTCTCCATTAGAACAACTAGGGAATAAAATGGGAAATCAGTGAATATCCTGGTTAACCAAGCTTCACATCATGAATTCATTATTGCAAAGAATGATCTGAGTCTCTGATATATAAATATATTCAAGTGAATAAAATTGTCTTCCAGGGCAGCTACTACCCAAGTCCTGGCCATTTGGACTCTGGAGCTACCCATGACTCTAGGCCAGTGGTTCCCAAACTTGGCAACTTTAAGACTTGTGGACTTCAACTCCCAGAATTCTCCAGCCAGCTCTGGGAGTTGAAGTCCACAAGTCTTAAAGTTGCCAAGTTTGGGAACCATTGCTCTAGGCGCACGTGCAAGCCACCCTTTTTACGCACTTATAGACACAAAGACTTGCACACTTGTGCCATCCCACCAGGTTTCAAATGCTTCTCTGACAAAAGTTCAGAATTTTTTTTTTCTAATTCCTAGATCAATCTGATAGAAAGACTCTACCTGAGTGATGAAATCCACAGCTAACTTGTATCGCTCGAAGATCGCAATCGAAGTGGACAGTCCCTGGAGGGTAGGTGGTGATTTTGCTGGCATCTTTCTCACTCCTATCTCCACTTCCATCTACAAATGTAAGATAATGAAAATCTCTCCCATTCTTGTCTCTCAATTAGCTTTACACTTTGTAGCATCAAATCTCATGCTGAGAAGAGGCAAATCCTAATATCCTAACTAGAGTAAACAGGCAATGGAGCACATGGATGTTGTCACTGTTAACTATGAAAAATAACTGCATCTCAGATTTTTCAGGTTACAGTGATAAATCAGAAAATATGATATGTTTTATGTTAGCAAGCCATATTTCCATCATCCATTCAGACATTAAAAACCTGTTATATAGTCATTATTTTTTAAAATACCATATTGATTAGGTATGCATATACAATACTCAATGCAAATAATAACAACAAACCACAGAAGTCCTGGTTTCTCTTCAAGTAAAAAGTGCTTAATGTTTTTAGCAGTATTTAAGACAATACAGGATTTACTGTGTTGTTTTAACAAAACAGTAAAGACATTTCTTCAAAAATGTATCTGAATATCCAAATGATAAGAATAAGCTCTAAAGTTTGTTACAAAGTGGATTGAGGATCACTACAAATAATTGTGGAGAAGCACCACCCTTTATTTTTCAGACCGTGTTATTTTTGCAATTCATATTTTGATTTACAGTAGTTCTACTTTTTTCTTTTAAAAACATAGAAAGCAAAAAATGAAGATAAAGAATGAAAAATTTAAAAAAATCGCAATTTTATCTCAAAAGGTTGCCTGATTGGGTTAAAACCTGAATATGATTGAAAAGAAAATACAATGGATCGATATTCCATTATCATCTTTGGGGGAAATTTTGAAACAGATTCTTTCTGTTCTTTCCCATTAAGTTTCTAAAAGGACACGGATAAAATCTAATAACACAAAATTTAATAACTGGAGTGAGGTAGGGTGGGGGAATGAAAGGACCCCCAATGTCTAACCTCTCCCTTCCTCCAGTCTGTGCCTTCTGTTCACACGTTGCCTCTTCTCTTCTTGTCTCAGCTGCAGATGTTCTTCAAGGTTAACGCCGGGCACAGGGACAGCTGCATCACACAAAGGGAAACCCGTCAACGTACACTATGCCTGTGCTTTCCACACCTGACTAAATTAGCCCAAGTTAAGTAAAAGGAGTTTTTCTTTGGGTAAAGACAGTGAGGAAAATCCTCAGGGACGACTCACACCCTGGTTGGCACTTCTTTACCCTCCTACCATCGGGAAGGAGATATAGAAGCATAGCCAGCCGCACAAACAGGCTGAAGAACAGTTTTTATCCGTGGGCTGTCTGACTTCTGAATGTGAAATATCATCATAACTACCATATTTTTCAGAGTATAAGATGCACCAAGGTTTTGAAGAGGCAAATTTTAAAAAAAAAGTTTTTGCACTCTGCAAACCTCCCAAAAATGCCACCACCTCCTTTTAAAGGGCATGAATAGCCCTTAGGAGGCTTGTAGAGTGTTCGGAAGGGGGGGGGGGGCAAAAACAAGCAAAAAACAGTCTGTTTTTTGCAAAAACGGGCCCATTTTTGCCAAAAAAAAAGGCATTAGGAAGCCTATAGAATGCTCCTGGGGACTGGGGGGAGCACAATTGAGCAAAAAAACCCGCCTGTTTTTTGCTCATTTCTGCCTTCCCCAGCCCCTAGGAGCTCTCTGAAAGCTTCTTAGAGGCTATGCACGGCGATTTTGGTGAAGGGGGCGGGGTTTCTAGAGGCAAAAAATGCTGTATATAAGACACAACCAGATTTTCAGCCTCTTTTTTTGAGGGGAAAAAGGTGCGTCTTATACTCCGAAAAATATGGTACGTAGTATGATGGACATGCAGGCCTGGTGCAGCGTGCAACATGTTCACATTGGTGAAATAGGGTTATGTGGTTGTAAATATGATTTATTGGGTTAGGGATTTTCTGCCTTCACTGTGAGTTGTATTGTGTTAGGGTGGTGCACTAAGGGAGGCTCAGCCAATCTCACTGTACACATGTGCACTGACAATAAAGGTGTGAATTGGAATCTAATGCTCCATCACCAAGGAGACACTTACCGTATTTTTCAGACTATAAGACGCACTGGTGTATAAGACGCACCAAGATTTCGAAGAGGTAAGTAAGAGAAAAAGGTTTTTGCCTTCCCTCAGCTCCCAGCAGCATTCTGCAGGCTTCAGCAGGGCTGGGGTAAGGCAAAAAGTCTCAGTTTTGGGGGGAAACGGCCAGTTTTTCACAAAAATGGGATGCGGGAACAGGGCTTCGGAAGGCCAAAAATGGCTGTATTTGGTGTATAAAACGCACCAACATTTCTATGCTCTTTTAAGGGGGGGGGAAGGTGCGTCTTGTACTCTGAAAAATACGGTAAACAAGGGCTTTCTGTTAGATGGATCTAGATCATGAAGGAAACTTTTGGGAAGCAGTGCTGTGTATGGTAACACCCTCCCCCTTCTCACATAGGTGCCCCTCAGTATATTATTATTTATTTTATTTTATTATTCTATTATTTTTATATTTCATTTCATTTTCCCTTTATTTGTATGCCGCCTTTATTTTATATTACATTATTTTATATTACATTACATTAATATTGTATTTTTGACTGCCCATCTTACCACAAGGTAACTCTGGGTGCTTTACAGTATTAAAAAGATAAAATATTGCACAACCGATACACAATAAAGAAGATAAAATACTCAACCCTAACTAAAAGATGAAGGCAGGGCCTGTTCAGATAGAGGGGTGAGCTACGACTTAGATCTGAAGATATTGGGGTGCCTTCTCTTTCCCCAGTTAGATATTATTGCTGCTTTACAGTAGAAATGTTAAATGACTACTTGAAGAAAAATATATTTGGGGCATTTAGAACAAAATGCTGTAGAAGGGATCAACCTGTCAGATCTGGGTGCCATCTTTTACATTGGGCCTTCAGGCCTGCCCCATTTTCTACTGTGGGAAAATGGGAAGGGGGATTGCATGGCATATGGGTGATTTATTGTCAAAATAACATTCTTTTCTCAGGGAGTCAAGGACATCTTGTCCTGCAGCTGCGATGGTGTGACTGGGAGGCATCTCCAGTTTTGGACGGTGCCTGATTGGGCCATGGGATGGACATGTGGGTGCTGGGCAGGGACTTGAACTTTCATCTGGGTGGGGAAAACCTGGAAACTTTCAGATTCGGGTTTTCCTAGATGTGCCAATATGACATATTTAATAAAATGGAACTTTGAGGAAACTCAAGGCTCGGAGTCTTCTTTCGTTGGGGGTCTTACTTGGAACCCTGTCTGTTTTTCTCTTTCCCCTCAATCACTGAGGGAAATTGCATCCGACCATTTTGCATTCAAATTGGGGTGGCCCCATCTTGGGGTCCAGGAACTCTCCAAAGACTGAATTGAAGAATTGGAGCCCTTCCCTTGACTTAATTTATTTATATATATTTCATATTTCTTAATACCTTCCTCTGGTACCTTACTAAGAGTAAAAAGAAGATTACCGAACAGTGACCCCAGAAGAATCCCAAGATCTTTAATGAGAGACAATTTCCGAGCATTGTATTTGTGCATTTACTAAGGGGGAGAGGATGACACAAAAAATTCTTGACTGATGAAGCCAATGGTGTAAGTAGGCAAGATTTCATTTTTCTTAGGAAAACCCTTTTTGAACGGTTCCACCACAAAACCGCGGATGACAAAATCGCGGTCGACGAAAGCGCGTATGTGACATCATCACAGCGCGACGAAAAAGATCGAAAAATGTAAAAATAAAGCGAAAACCTTCCCCTAACCCCCCCAAACCTAACCCTAAACCTAACCCTTAACCTAACCCTAAACCTAACCCTAAACCTAACCCTTAACCTAACGAAAAACGTAACGCTAACCCTTAACCTAACGCTAAACGTAACGCTAACGCTCTAAACCTAACCCTAACCCTTAACCTAACCCTAATCCTAACCCTTACCTTTATGTGAATCGGCTTGCTGTAATTTAATTTTTATTTCAATTTTTCGATCTTTTTCGTCGCGTTGTGATGACGTCACATACGCGATTTCGTCGACCGTGCTTTTGTGGAACACGGTTTTGACGGGTCACGTTTTGAACAACCCAAAGTTTTTTCACCACTGGATGATTTTGCAAAAGCCACCCTAGTTCCCAGTTGCACTTGCTTACCCAGCAAGAGGTCCAGAGGGATCATCTCTTTGACCGCATCGAGGATTCCCCGTTGCCGGGCTTCCTGCCCGTCCAGCTCTCTGGCACAGGCTTTGCAACAGCCACACACAGCACAGCCGGACTCCCCCGAGCCACAGCCACAGATCCTGTAGGAGCAAAAGGCCTCGTTTCTATTATGAGCCGGGCAGAGATCAAAGGGAAGTGGAAAACAGCGGCTTAGGGGATCCGAGAGAACCCCAATAAAGCCATAACAAATCTGAGCTCCATCAGGCATCCGTTTGAAGAGCTCTCTCCCCCTCAACTCCACCAACTCTGTTTCTAGGCCACTGAGCCAGCCTTGTCTGAAGACGTTTCTGGGGTCATGTAGTCAGTATGACAACATGCCACAGCGGAAGGGGTGCAATGAATCACAGAGCTCCATTACCTTATCATCAAGGGGTACCTATTTTTCTACTTGCATTGCCATGCCTTCCGACAGCTAGGTCGGCAGGAGCTGGGGCAAGTGACGGGAGCTCACTCCGTCAAGGGGTGGTAGGGCTCGAACCGGTGGAGTGCAGACCTTCTCCAGTGTCTTTTAAGCCACTGAGCCACCGCGCCTCTCCCAAAAGAACATCAACCAAAAGAACAAAACCCTCACAGTATTGCTTCTTCAAAGACATTGAAGCCTGCAAACTCAGGAAACCACTTGCAAGATCTGATACGGACTTTATTATGTAACCAAGCCCTGGAAGCCTGCCAAAGCGATGCGTCACTAGCATAATTCTGCCAGGCTTCCCCGTTGCCTTCAGAAATGGCTGATGTTCTGTAGAATCCCAACGTTCTCTGGTAATGTTCCTGTGCCATCTTCTGTACCCCAAGGTGAGTTAAGCCTCCTCCGAGAACGTGGCAGAATGGTGCCCCTTTCCCCTGACGACTTAATTTTTGGAAAGCACATCGGAGTTAATCACCTTGAAGTTCTCTTTCATTTCACTGGACAGCCAAATAATCTACTAGCTCTGGGTTTTTTCCTGAACGGGCTCCAAAACCACTGAACTTCGATGCCGCATTTGAATCCAAGTATGGATTTCTCACTCGGGCTCTGGGAAGAGCTTAAAACTCTGCAACTTAGAACATTAATGGTTGCCTGAATGAATTATATCCTATTCTAAATATATCCATCCCTACTTAGTTGAAGTAGGGTCCGTAAAGCTTTTGGGCGCATGCCCTGTCTCTGGGAAAGAGCCCTAATTATGACTAATCCATCTATGCATGACAGTTCCTCATCTGTTGTAGATAAGGAAAACAACCACTAAATGAGCCATTTATAACCAAGAATAAATTATTATGAATTATTATAAAGTAACATAGGAGAAATATCAAGGGTTGCTTGTAAAATATTCTTCAGCCACAAGACAGGCTCATGTTCTGACCCACCTCCCCAAACAAGACAAACACCTCTGTATTTAAATCAATGAACCCTTTATTAGGAGGACCAGTAGCCCCATCCAAAAAGTTTCTCTCTCAACGCAGGCTAACAGGTCTGTCTGGCAGGGAGATGAATAGTTGACTGCCACACCTATTCATCTCCACCCCCTGCCTTTTATCCCCAGAGGTAGGGTGGGAATGCACTAGCAGTGGCACTTCTGTTCCAAGGATCAGCCCATAGATTTCCACTGCTCTCCTCTCCTCTACCTTCTGTGCATCTGTGCATCACGCAGTGGACCCAGCTGTTTCTTCTCTTCCTCATCAGCCGCCTCTAGACCTGGGAGCTATTGACTCTCCATCTGAGGGCTGATGGGCAACCCCAGCACCGCCTCTGTCTCTATCTCGGACAGCTACATCCCCTCTTCCCCCTCTCTTGATTCGGTTGCTGGAGGGACTGGAGGCCAACAGGCCACCACAGCCCATTACCAAGAACAGACACAAGATCTTCTGTTTTCCTTTAGCAAATGGCCAATGAAGTCTCTGTCAGAGCTTCTAAATGTCTGCTGGTGCTTCTTCTTCAGAAGGAATGAGGTGAGGCTTGTTCCTACAAGCCTTCACAAGCCACCAAACTAGGGCTAAGAAAGGATAGGGCAGCTTGCACAAGAAGCTTATACTGAAAGTTACGGACCCACAAGAAAAACCAAGCGTAACTTTTGTACGGTTGCTATTAACCACATCTTCCAAAGGTGCTTTTCCAAAAAGGCAACTGTGTTTTCTTGGTTTTTTGTCTCCTTTGAAAACGTGTCACTTCTCAACCAAGAAGCTTCTTCAGTTCTGGATTAGAAGGTTCTTCAGAACGGAATGAAACATTTTTTTCAAAGAAAAAAAACCCCAATTGTGGAGCATCCCTGAAAGTCCAATTGCTTTTTTGGAAAAGCACCTTTAGAAGTTCCATAACCTGGATGTTGAGAATCTCTACAGGCATATAAAAACATCTGAGATTATTTGACAGATACCTCTTCCAAATATTTGATGGGTACCCCAAAGAGGAGGACCAAAAAGAGAAGGTGCCCCTGTGGTCGCAATTGCCTCTGCCTCTACTTACCCTCCTGGCACCCGGTCAGGTCGGCCGCTGCTGACACAGCTGGCTCCGTAGCCCGTGCAGTCCCCACACACGGTGCACACCATGCACTGCTCCAATTTCCACTTGTGCATTCCTGGCAGGCACATCATGGATTTCTCCTCTTTCTCGTCCAGCTCCTCTTCTAAGTCTTCATCCATCGCTGTGGCCATGTTCTCAACGCCAAAGCCTCCTCAAGAGAAGAGAGACTCAACTAGATCCCATCCATCCAGACCGTCATGCAAAGACAGTGCATTCCATTTTAGCAGATGCAGAAAAATCATCTATGCTCACTGGAAAAGATCTAAAGGGAGCAATCTTCTCCCTGGGCCCCAAAACCTCAATGTCTGAGGTTTCATGTACAAACAAAACAGGTCATGTAAAAAATGTAGGAAATATGGCTTCTTCCAACAATTTGCTGTATTAAACCTTGATTTGATCTTAACCAGTGGTGGGTTGCAGGCGGTACACCCCCTTACGGGCGTGCCGGAGCCAGCCCGGAGCACCAGATACCGTTTCAGTACGATATTCCGGAGGGCCCGCCTGCCGGCCCGCGCTCCTCACCGTGTTCTAAAGCTGTCGGCACTTCCGTGCATGCGCATGGCGCATACAGCACCTGCGCGACCTTCCGCTGAGCAGCTGGAGCGTCACGGAGGTTTGCGGAAGCGTTGTTTCCAGCTACAACGCACGCGCGCACTGCGAGCGTCCATATGGGTGACGCCGGGGCCATTCCAACCGTACTGGTTGGAATGGAATCCGGAACCCACCACTGATCTTAACCCAAATTGCAGCAAATATAATTTATCTAATTGGTACATGTCTAAACCATGGTCATATAAGGACTCATTCTGGATTTAGCAGGCTCATGGAGTGTGGTTTGCACATCACATTACATTGAGAACTTCTGCACAGGAGACAAATTCCTCGTGTGTCTAAACACTATTCTATTTCTCTTATTTCCATTATTCCTAGCCCTGTCCTCTCCTTTCTTATTTCTCTCCTTTTCTTCTCCATTTCCATCTCCTCCCCTCTCCTATCCCAGTAAGCATGAAATTTGGCATTGCAACTCCAGGAAGGACTCTATATTCTCAACTGCATTAATGTGTGCAAGTACACTATAGAAAAGGAAAAATATTCATTAACTGGAGGTCTGTTAAAGAGCAAAATCTTTAAACAATTTGGGACACGATCCTTCTTCACCATTAATGCCACAAGGCAGGAAAGAGGAGAAATGGAGGCAGCACTGACCTTTACCCCCATGGCTCATGGCTCCAGTGTCTCGCCCACACTGGCCTTTGTTATTCACCCCAAAGGTCCACACTTCTCCATTCTTCATTAGCACGCAAGTGTGAGCTTTGCCCATGGCGACTTGTGTGGCGAAGTGGCCTTTCAAGTCAGTTATTAAGCCTGTAAAATGAACACACATTGGAAGAGTCAAAAGTGTTTTTTCCCTAATTTTACAGGGCCCACATATACCTAGCTGTGTAAAGTTACTGGCTGTTCTGACCTAGGCTTCCCAAGAGCATGAAGCGAACTCCTGGTCCCGATAAAAACCCCTTTTTACTATGACTTCTGCTCATTCATATCCAGCAAAGTCTTTCAAGGGAGGATTTACAGTCACAGACCTTATCTGGTTTGGAGAGCTGTTTTGCCGATATAGGAGTCTCGGAGAGTTACAAACCAATTAAGCAAACTAATTGTCTCCTGCAAACTCCACTCCTCTTTCACTCCTATTTCCTCTGGGATAGGCCATTCATCTTTTACCTGTGGCCTTACTGCCAAGTCGACCCTGTTCTTTAGCTGTTCCCTTCATCTAGCAACTCTGTGCATACACACACTGGGAACAGGCTCCAGCTGTTCGTCTGCCTCACTGATGTCTGACTCTGAAGGCAGCTGATAACTGGCATACGGCTCTGGCCCCATCTCTGCCTCCAAAACAGAGCCCTCATCAGAGCCTTCTCCAGACTCCACAGCTGGCCCATGTTCCTCCCCAACCTCCTCATTGTTCGAATCTGGCGGGCCACAACACTGACATCACAGATTAGAAAGTTGACAAGTGTTAGTATTAAAAGCTACCTTGAAGACAGCACACTTTGCAACATTTTATGTGGTTCTAGTAGGAAAATTCCCACAGTGTTGGTTTTGGATTATTTTAGCAGAATAAAAGTAAAGATAAAGATTTCTCCTGTTTGGTCATGTCCAACTCCAGGGAGAGGTGCTCATCTCCATTTCTTAGCCAAGAGAGCCAGCATTGTCCAAAGACATTTCCGTGGTCATATAGCCAGCATAAGTATACACCGAAGCGCACAGAACGCTGTTACCTTCCCACCAAAGTGGTACCTATTTATCTACTCACATCTGCATGTTTTCAAACTGCTAGGTGGGCAGGAGATGAGGCAAGGAATGGGAGCTCACCCCATTGTGCAGCGCTTGGGTCTCGAACACAGGCTCTGTTTTCAAACTGACAAGCTCAGTGTCTTTAACCACAGTAATTATTTATTTTCATTATAGCCTCCGTGGCGCAGTGGTTAGAGTGCAGTACTGCAGGCTATTTCTGCTGACTGCTGGCTGCCTGCAATTTGGCAGTCCAAATCTCACTAGGCTCAAGGTTGATTTAGCCTTCCATCCTTCCAAGGTGGGAAAAATGAGCACCCAGATTATTGGGAACAAACCACTTAGAGAGGGCTGTAAAGCACTGTGAAGCAGTATAGAAGTCTAAGTGCTATAAATGCTATTGCCGAAGCAAGTGGAAAGCAACAGTACAAACGCTTATGTGGTATCTAGTGAAAGGTAACTGCAGAGAGCATTCTAACCCCAACTTCTGAACATCTGCTTGAATGGCCAATGTCACAGGTTGACTGTTTCCTTTTTGCCATGTCCATCATATTACATGCTTGAAGACAGCAAAAATTTCAACTTACTTGTATTATCGGAGTAAATAGCATCTTTCCCAAACATGTACAGTTCTCCGTCTTTGGAAACGACTGAACTACTTCCATTATTGCACGCGGTGTACACTACAATCTTTCCTTCCATTTTGATGATTTTTTTTGGCTTATAAGGTTTAGATTGCCGCCTGCTTTTGGCTTTAAAGAGAAAAGCGACAACAGTAAAGCCGGTACATTTTATCACGAAAATAAGCACATTTATCAAACCGCAGCATATCTGAACTTGTGACTGCTTCTGGGTATTAAGTAACACTATGGCCAGAAGAAGTAAAAGAATAAACAAAGTGCTAGATAACTCTGACACCTTTTTCACTAGTATTTCTGTCCATTTTTGTTCACAATCAAAAGAATAGAGTCGTGAGGTTGAGCAACATGGATCCTTTTTAAATATGTTATGTTATGTTGTTGATTTTATTTATATGCCGCCCTTTTCCCCCCGAAGGGGACTCAGGGCGGCTCACAGCTCAACAGGGAAGGGGGATACAAACAGAATGTAAAAACGACATAAAAAACAATGCAAAATTAAAAACACAACAGTCATACCAATTCGAGACGGGGGCAGCAGTTCTTTAGCCCCAGGCCTGTCGGAATAGCCAGGTTTTAAGAGCTTTGCGGAAGGCCTGGAGGGTGGTGAGGGTTCGAATCTCCACGGGGAGTTCGTTCCAGAGGGTCGGAGCAGCCACAGAGAAGGCTCTCCTCTGAGTAGTCGCCAGGCGACATTGGCCGGCGGATGGAATTCGGAGGAGGCCTAATCTGTGGGATCTAATTGGTCTAGTGGAGGTAATTGGCAGCAGGCGGTCTCTCAAGTACAAATATATATATAGAAAAGTCATAAAGCAGGGATATCTGATCAGGATACCCCAATTAAACGTCCATCTACAAACTATAGTGATGTGGAATAGAATAAAATAGAATGGAGTGGAGTGGGGGGTGAGATGGGGTGAGATGAGGTGAGACTGGGGGATTCGGCTGGGGGGTAGGGTGGAATGAGAATAGAATATAATAGAATAGGCTGGGCTGGGCTGGGCTGGGCTGAAAATAGAATAGAATAGAATGAGTAATTTGTGCACTCATCACTAGTGCAACATTCAAATATACAAATGCCTGCCCAATCTAGCATTACTCCATTCCATGTCCACTTGAGCCAAGTAGAATTTTCTTAAAATTAGAGTGGGGTTTGATAGGGTAAAAAAAAACATTCATTCGAGAAGTAACTGGTGTCTGACAGCATCCTTTATTCAGATATGCACACATACACAAACACACAAACACACACACAGTATATATGTCTAGAACTCCGTTTCTGCTACCTTCATTTTCATTTAAAATAGGCAGCATCGGCATAGTAATTCACACACAGAGACCACATCCCCACTACGAGGACCCCTCCCCCAACGTACTTGATTCTCCATCTTCGCCTTTACTAGCCGAGCCTGTGAAAAATACGCTGCCATCTTCGGCCACAAGTAAAGCATGGGAGCCGTCGTGCCCCACCGAGAACTGAACAATCTTTGGAGACTTGGTGATGGGCAGCTCCACCCATTTCCCTGCCGAAGGTCCGCCTTGCTTGATTCCAAGGCTCTGGTATTTGCCAGTGTAATAAATCTGGGGAAAGAGGCGAGAGAGGGAAGACCGAAGAATCACACTGGCACACCTAGAGGCTGATCGGTTTTCCAAAAGAGACTTTGCTTTGATTTACAGGTGGGCCCTTGACATGCAACCATTCATTGTAACCAGCACTGAAAAAAGGGACTTTACGATCATTTTTCGCACTTATGACTGCACTGCAGCCTTCCCAGGGTTCTGTGATCAAAAAATTCAGATGCTTGGCAACTGGCATGTACTTTATGACAGTTTCAGTGCCACATTATCCCGTTTTGTGACACTTCTGAGAAGCAACGGCAATGGGGAAGCCGGATTCACTTTCACAACTGGGTTGCTAACTTAAAAACGGCAGCGATTCACTTAACAAACGTGGCAAGAAAAGCCGTACAATGGGGGGACCAAGCCCACTTAACAAATGTCTCACTTAGCAACATAAAACCTGGGTTCAATTGTGGTCATAAAGTCGACGACTACCTGTATAACCTGCCCGGCTGACTTCTGACAAGAAGAGTCAATAGGGGGAGCCAGCTTCACTTAATGTCCACGATTCACTTAACAATGATGGTGGCAAAAAAGTCATAAAAAGGAGGCAAAACTCACTTTGACGCCACCTTGCTTAGCAACCAAAATTTTGGACTCAATTGTGGTCATAAGTCAAATCAGCCTATCAGTCTGATTTGTGTCCCTTTAATGTGGCACCAGAAATGAACATTTCATGTCAAAGGACACTGTTCGATTCTAATATTATGTCTAATTCTCTGTCGAAAATGTTTTTCAATACCTTCCCACTAGCAGTTCTCATTAGTGCAAATTCTCTTCCAGCGCCAAGAACAGCTGACTCTTCGTCAAACCCTGTACCTAGGACAAAAAAATCAATAATTAAAGTCATGTCAGCATTCAATTTAGATGCAATACTATGCCGGAAGCATTTGAACACAGAGAGAGAAGATTATTTTTCCCCTTTTATTATAATTTCCTAAATCGTGATACACTGCGCTCTTACGGTGCAGAATTCAGTGCAACAATATTTATGGGATATGATTGTAAA
The DNA here is from genome assembly GCF_051295495.1 of Thamnophis sirtalis. Taxonomy (NCBI): domain Eukaryota; kingdom Metazoa; phylum Chordata; class Lepidosauria; order Squamata; family Natricidae; genus Thamnophis; species Thamnophis sirtalis. The sequence goes on from NW_028261392.1 coordinate 13,715,636, forward strand.
CTGTGAACATTTAGAAGTCTTAAACTTGAAAATTAGGGGGCGGGGAGATTTCTTTCACTAGCAATTCAGGACACCAATATTGCAAACGTAGCATTATGGTAAATTCTAATTAAGCCACAGCAGAAAGTCTGAAAAATCTATGAGCAGCAGGATGTTTACATGGCTCACTATGCTTTCCTTATGCAATTAATTACATTCTACCAGGAAAACAGGAGCCCATAAAAATAATCAATGGCTGGTAAAACATGGAAAAATCAGCACCATTACCAACTGTGCAATTTCTGAAGAGCTGTTTTTTTGCATCGCAATATGTCTGTTTCCCATTTTATTTCATTTTTACATAAAGTGCACATGCTCCAGGACAAAAATGGACTGAATGCACTGTTGTGTTTTAAAATATGCAGCTCTTGGGTTTGTTTTCTATTTTAGGAAACTAATGTTTACTGCAAGTATAAACTGCTCCATTTTTTATAATCTTCTTCTGGAACTTTGACAGACGGAAGTAGGCAGGCAGGCAGGCAGGCAGATGAAAATAGAATAGAATAGAATAGAGTTGGGAGGAACTTTGGAGGTCTTCTAGTCCAATCCCCTACCTAGGCAGCAAACCCTACACCACTTCAGACAAATGGCTATCCAACATCTTCTTAGTGTTGGAGCATTCACAACTTCTGGAGGAAAGATGTTTCATTCATAGATAGATAGATAGATAGATAGATAGATAGATAGATAGATAGATAGATAGATAGATAGATAGAGATAGATAGATGATAGATGATAGATGATAGATGATAGATAGATAGATAGATAGATAGATATTTAGATAGATAGATAGATAGATAGATAGATAGATAGATAGATAGATAGATATTGATAGATAGATAGATAGATAGATAGATAGATAGATAGATAGATAGATAGATAGATAGATGATAGGCAGGAAAATAGATGGCAGGCAGGCAGACAGACACATACATACAGAGAGAGAGAGATGATAGTGAGATAGATGATTAGATAGATAGATATTTAGATAGATAGATAGATAGATAGATAGATAGATAGATAGATAGATAGATAGATAGATAGAGATAGATAGATGATAGATGATAGATGATAGATGATAGATAGATAGATAGATAGATAGATATTTAGATAGATAGATAGATAGATAGATAGATAGATAGATAGATAGATAGATAGATAGATAGATAGATGATAGGCAGGAAAATAGATGGCAGGCAGGCAGACAGACACATACATACAGAGAGAGAGAGATGATAGTGAGATAGATGATTAGATAGATAGATAGATAGAAAGATAGATAATAAGCAGGCAGATAGGTAGATGACAGGCAGGCAGGCACACACATACATGCAGAGAGAGAGAGAGAGAGATGATAGTGAGAGAGATGATAGTGAGAGAGAGAGAGAGAGAGAGAGAGAGAGAGAGAGAGAGAGAGAGAGAGAGAGAGAGAGAGAGAGAGAGAGAGAGAGAGAGAGAGAGAGAGAGAGAGAGAGAGAGAGAGAGAGAGAGATAGATGATAGGTAGGGAGATAGATAGCTAGATAGATAGATAGATGGCAGGCAGGCAGGCAGGCAGGCAGACAGACACATACATACAGAGAAAGAGAGAGATGATAGATAGATAGATAGATAGATAGATAGATAGATAGATAGATAGATAGATAGATAGATAGACAGACAGACAGACAGACAGACAGACAGACAGACAGACAGACAGACTGACTGACTGACTGACTGACTGACTGATTGATTGATTTAATTCCCTGGAAATCCTGGGTGCATGACATCAGACTCTGGCTGCCTAAGGCCAACAACCCTGGGCCCACTGGTGGTGCCAATTCTGCTCTCCGGAAAGCTCTTCTGGAGAACAATTGATTGACCTTTTTTTCCTATCTACTGAGCGAATTACCTGCTGAGTTTGCTCACTTCCTACAATTGCCTTTCAGGGATGCTCCACAAACAGGCAAAATACCGTACAGAAAAAAATCATTTCCTTACTGATTATGTGCAAATCTTTTTCCAGATCAAACAACGAGATCCCACACGCATGTAAGCATTTCCTGGCAAGCTTCAGCTGAAGTTCTTGCTGTAATGCGGGTTCTGTGCTGGTTGCGAATATCCGAACTACGAAGCCGTCCTGCAACACATAACGTACCAGATCAACAGTCCTACTTCTTCCGCACTGTCTCTCCCTTAAAAAGACTTATGCACGACAGTGATTCTTTGGAGTAACTTGGAAAAAAAAAAACCCTATTCAAATGAATTATTTTCAAATTAATTTAGACCCACTCAGACACTGCAACCCAATGCCTAACATTCACTGGATAAAATAATTATAGTTCACAAATACCGTGCACATTCTTATTGATGTTATGCAAAGAGCTTATTATGGTTATAGTTCGGGTTTTCATATTCGAGTTAAAAATTACAGTAAAGACAGGGTTAAAGCTAGCATCTGAATATTTAATATCTGCTGCCCAGCCCTTTAACTCATAAATATTTTTTTTTTAAAAAAAATCAGAGGGAATTTTAACTTACATCTCTAGAAGCTGCAATCTGATTAATGTATTCTCCATCAGTAAAAAGAATGTTTTGCCCTTCCATCTGACAGTCTGGAGAGAAAAAAATAATTGCTAGGTCATTTCATATAAAATACATCATTTTCCAATGCTCAACAGAGATGGATTCAAAATTTGGGAGAAAATACATTGAAAACTTTCAGAAGTAGATATGTTGTTCTATTCTGTAAAAAAAAACCACCACACTTGAAAAAACCTCAACAACTGTTACTATATATACAGAAAAAGTTATATTTCAAACTAATATTTTAAGAAATCAGCATACAGCACCATTACATTATCTCTGGATACTACTGAATGATTACACTTATAAGTGGTTCTTACACTTGTAAGAACTGTTACCGAATAGCATAAAAGCATATTTCTAGTCATGGGAAAAGGAAGTACATCCTCTTTGAGTTCTCTGGTTTTTAGGTATCAGGACATTGTAAAAATCATCCAGTCCTTAGCAGTTCTTAAAAGTAAATACAACGTCAAATGAACAACAGATGACATATTACACATACTTGGCTTTCTTTCTGTAAAATAAATGGCATGATGTGTTGTTGTTCATCTGACATTGTATTGACCTACTTTTAGGAACTGCCAAGGGCTTTTTTTTTTTTAATTTCCCCGAAAATAAGACAGGGCACTTGGCCTTATTTTCGGGGAGGTCTTATTATTTTTGAGGTGCAGGAGGCGGCGAGCGTGGTCACTTTATGGCTGCTGCTGTGTTGCAATTATTTTGGAGGAGGGCTTATTTTAATGCATGCGCTCAAAAGCCCAAATGGTCTTATTATCCGTGGAGGTCTTATTTTCAGGGAAACAGGGTATGTCCTGATACACACAACCACAGAACTCAAAGAGGGGATATGTTCTTTTTCGCATGACTATATATCCATGCTGGCAAACCTATGGCATGCATGCCACAGGTGGCACATGGAGCCATTTGTTAGGGCACACGAGGCATTGCACTGTCAGCTCCAGCGCTCATGCGCGTGTTGGCCAGCTGAGTTCAGCCTCCTTTTAAGGGCATTTTCCGCCTTTCAAGGAAGCCTCCAGTGCACAAAAAGCCGATCCTACAGGCAAACAGGAAGTTCGGGAACGGACTTTCAGTTTGGCCGTAGAGCTGTTTTTTGCCCTCCAGAGCATTCAGGGAAGCCTCCTGAAGGCTCCAGAGGGTGGAAAACGGCCCTACGAGCAAACCGGAAGTCCGTTCCCGAACTTCTGGTTTGCCCTTAGGGCCAGGTTTTCGCACTCCGGAGGCTTCAGAGAAGCTGCTGAAGCCTCCAGAGGGCCTCCGGGGGGAGGCTGTTTATGTCCTCCCCAAGCTCCTATAAAGCCTCTGGAGCCCGGGGTAGGCGAAAAAAGCATGCAGAAAATGGGGGTGTTGCGCCTGTCATGCGTACATGCACGCTGGGGGGTCGCGCATTACACTGTGGGTGTGGCACACCCGCACACAACCCCCCCTGCGCACGTTTGCCATCGCTGCTATATATCATCCAAATAACCACCGAGGAACGGGGTCGTGACCAATATTAATATCAGCTAATGTTCAGTATGTTCTGGTGGTTAAAAAAGGGAAATTTAAGGCCACACAGCTAATCATCAGGAGATAGGAGTTTCGAATAGCCGAGAGCAACCCTCAGCCTCCGGGGAGAGCCCCTTCCCTTCAGAGAGGAAGGTCAACGACCCATTCAGAGGAGGCTCCTTCTCCTGCCTCCCCTCAGGGGCAATCTGACTTCCCCTGGGGGTTCTGGAATGGAAGATTTCTGTACTGCTTTTCACTGGGGCTGGGGTAGGAGGGATGGGAGTAGGAACATTCTATTTCCCAGACCCCCTCAAAAGCACACTCCTAGGTTCACGTTTTTAAGCTGAAAAATCAAAACGCTGAAGCCCATCCGTTTTGCCAACCAATCTCCTCCAGATCTTCTCAATGGTGGCTGAGAGCGAGCGTGAACCCCCTAAATCCCCCCACGCCTTCGAGGCTTTCTGACCCATTCCCACGTCTTTCCCAACTTTCCCCACGTCTACAAGCTGGAAACGGTGTCCTCAAAATTGAAGCAACATGCAAACTACGTGAAAAGAACAGGATGGTGACAGTCTTCCAGAGACCGGACCTGGAGTTTTTTCCTAGTATGATCATAAAGCAGAAAGCAAAACATTTCCTTTCTTTCTCCGTTGGGGGCAGCTATTAGAATGCATCCACTGATGTTTACCTAAGGTGTGTTCTGGTTCTGAAACATTGAACCAATCCTTGATGAAGGGACAACCTGTAACTCGGTGGTTTCTACTAAATTACATTTGATGCCTTTTGTTGATCTTTTAGGATAAAGAGATTTCAATCAATCATTCAATCAGAATAGAGCTGGGAGGGACCTTGGAGGTCTTCTAGTCCAGACCCCTGCTCAAGTAGGAGACCCTATACCAGTGATGGCAAACTTTTTCGGCACCAAGTGCGGAAAAGGGAGCGTGCATGCTCGTCTGTGCCGCAACCCAGGGGGACAGGCGCATGCTGGAAAATAAACATCCAGTTTCTGGCGCATGCATTTGCCCCAGCCAGCTAGTCTTCTAGTGACTAGCGCACATGCATGCATGTGCGATGATCAGCTGCTTAGTGTGCATGCTCATGCTGGAAAACAGAAGTCCAGCTCTTCTAGTTTCCGACACTGCCACACGCATGAAGGTCAGCTGATTATCGCACATGCACGCGCGCCAGAAACCCGGAAGAGGAACGGGTGACACAGTGTGTGCCAGGCAACATGGCTGCCATTCTGGGCACGCATGCCATAAGTTCATCATCACGGCCCTATACCATTTCAGCCAGGTGGCTGTCCAACCTCTTCTTAAAAACCTCCAGTGATGGAGCACCCACAGCTTCTGGAGGCAATCTGTTCCACTGGTTAATTATTCTAACCAGTGGTGGCTTTCCTTTTTGTTTTGTTTTACTATCGGTATTAACTATGTTCATGTGCAGAAGCGTCCAGGCAGGTGGGCGGAGCTTCCCACCACTGCTACTATTGGTTCACCTGATCCGGGCCGAACCAGGAGCAACCCACCTCTGATTCTAACTGTCAGGAAACTTCTCTTTAGTTCTAGGTTCTCTCCTTGATTAGTTTCCACCCATTGCTTCTTGTCCTTCCCTCGGGTGCTTTGAAGAATAGGTTTGTTAGAAAATATTGTTAAGAGTTCAAGGCACTGTTGTGCATACCTGGCAGTGTTACTATTCCATCTTGTTCCAAAGATTCGGGATTTATCCTTATGGCTGTCCTGCTGTGATTGTTTATATCCCGATATAACAAATAGCCCTGAAAAACACCAAATCACAGCTTTCAGAATGGCAATCTCAGGGACAGACCAAATGCCCTTTCACCTTTGACTGGAGTTTTCTGTTCTGCATGCTCCATTTGCCAACAGGAGGAAAAGGGAGAAAAATAATTGCATGCCATATTTAACGGATGACAGCAAAAACTTTAAAATTATCGCCAAGAAGAATCACAAATCTCTGAAAGCAACGAGTACAGTGAGAACTTCATAATGACATCTGATAGACAGGATATCGGGGTTGCAAGACTGCCAGCAGCAGGGAACAGTAAGTCCAGTTGCCTCTTGAAAAAAAGCACCTTTGGGACAACCATGAGCTGGGTGACTGAGAATCTCCATAACTTTCAACCTTTTTCTTACCTGAGCATAACCCAACCATGATTTCTTCTCTTTCCTGTTTTTGACGCGAGATGTGGAATTGTATATATGGCCCTGTAAAGCAATAAAAATATCGTAAGATTCTTAAAATTGCCTTTTTTTTCCAAACCAAAAAGTAAAATACAAGAAAAAAAAATGACTGGGAAAAAAAATCTTTCCATGATTTTTTTACCTCATCGTCTGATTTGCTATTCATAAAACCACATCCTCTTTCTGTCAGCGCTGAAATCTCAAAATGGCCTCAGTCAGGCCAGCTTCAGACATTTTAAAATACCTTATGTAAGCTTTTATCTCGGAGGATACATTACCCTGACAGTTCCACTGTATCCAGAGCCAATTTTGTACAATCCATCTTTGCACAATAGATACAAGAAGTAGCCATCGCTCTGGAGCAGAGTCGGGTCATCTTCATCGACTGAAATGTCCTTCAAGGACCATTTGTGCATCAGGGAGGCTTTCTTAATTCCGCTGCTGAACCAATCCTGGATCTGTATTTTGCCAACCAGAACCGCCTGCACGCTCCTCTGAAGGGAATTTAAAATAGATGGCACCTAAGGGAGAAAAACAGCAATAATCCAAAATTATTGCTTATCGTTAAAAACTTTAAACTACCAAAACTGAAAATGAAAAGTGGATGGGTCAGTAGGGAGGGCAGCCGGTTTTGGGGGGGGGGGGAGAGGAAAAAGCAATAGGTAACAACAGATTTTGTTTCTCGTTCAAGAATCTCCCACAATGGATGAATGGCTGCAAAAGTTGATGGAATCAGCAGAGATGGCAAAACTGACTGCTTTGATTAGAGACAAAAATGTAACTACTTTTGTTTCCAGTTGGAAACCGCTTCTGGACTTCATGCTTGAGGTGGAGGAAAAAATGAAACTTTGATTTGGGGTTTACCGATTGCATAATTTGTTGTTACAGAAATAGCTAGCTTATACTATAATGTAAACGTTGAAAAAGTTAAGGTTTGATGTTATTATCTTATTCTGCTGCACCAAAGGGAGTTTTTCCTTTTCTTTCTTTTTCCCCTTTTCCCCACATTTTTCCCTTTCCCTTTTCCGTCCCCTATATTTCCTACTATTTTCTTTTGTATTTTTGTATCTTATGGTATTAATACATAAATAAACTAAAAAAAAATATTAAAGAGGGGGAAAAAATATAAAATCAAGAATCAGTGGATCTCCTTGCAAAGCTGCTCAATCAATACAAGGGAAAAAAATGGTGGCCTGGTTATTCAAAATTATCTGCTGTAACTGCAACCACCTTTTCTTCAGAAGGAATTAACGTTAGATGGGTTCCTAGATTTTTTCCCCTTCTTTGGCAAAGGTGGTTTAAGTTCATATATTCATTCTTTAACATGTTCCAGGTAGTCCTCCTTTAGCAATTGCAATCCATTCCAGAGCGATGGCCAAGTGAACCACATGATTGAAAGATTGGGGGGGCGGGGAGAGAGGGAACAAAAATGCCCTCTCATTCAGATAAAATTCTCTTGTACAGCAATACCGGTCCTACTGTTTACTACAATTTCATTTGAGAACTGAGGCAGTTGCTAAACAAGGACTATGTGTATACCAAACATTTTTTCTTCCCAGTTTGTGCAATTAAATTGGGGAAATTTGGGGTCAATGACAATCAAAATAGAATGTAGGTTTGGAACCTGCTTCAAATTACTTTACAAATGTTCTTAGATATAAAAGGAGCTGTCCTCAGCACCAGAGACTAGCTATATTTTTCTATGGCTTTAGACTAGCAGAGGTCAGCACAAAAATACTAGTGACACTTCTCAAATACTGATTTAGACTTTTTTTTTTTTTTTTTTTACTCCTAACTAGCTGATAACCCAGCATTGCTCAGGTATTTTTTTATCCTAATCCTGTATTAGACAGGAAAAACCCTGATTTTGTTGAAAATTTCTGGACCAAAGGTAATTTCTAATGTTGGATATTACCCCTTACCAGAGGGAGCCCCTTGTGGAGTACTGTGAAACCATTACCATGGCATCTCCACTGCGCTGTACAGTAGAAGCCATTTTACAGCAGTACGGTAGAAGCCATTTTAAGGAACAGGCTGTATCTTACAGAATAGACACGCCGAGGGGTGTTAGGGGTGTCTTACCCCCACAGTATTTGTATCCAGAGAGTAAGTCATCTGTGTACCAGAGTTATGCTGGAACACACACACACTTTTATACATATATAGGTTATTTCCAAATGAGATGTTAATAAGATTTTTTTAAAAAGAAGTCAAATTCACAAAATTGGCAAATCCAAATAGGTCTCTCTCTCTCTCCCCCCCCCCCTCTCTCTCCCTCCCTTCCTCCCTCTCTCGGTATTTCAGATGCAATCTTTACAAAACTAAAGTTGCCTCCAGAATTTTTAGACTTGGAAAACACAGTGGGTTTCTTAAAGAGAGCTATTCCTGCACGTGAATGAGGCAGAATACAAGACCTGGATGGTCTGGCAAGCATGACTCCCATTATTGGTCAGGATAGCGGAGATGGCTTGAAGCGTCCGTCCGGTCTCTCCCCAGGCAGCCACAAGACTGAAGAGGCAAGCACAGGAAAGGGCGGTCAGCGACTGGCCGGGGCTGTCATTCATCCCAGTGCTCCGAACCGTGATTTCTAGCAAGAGCTGGAACAGAGACTCTGCAGACAGAAGAAAAGGTCACTTACACACACGCAGTAGGAGTGATGGAGGCATGCAGGCACACAGCAGACACAAGGAGAGGGATTTGCATACTGCGACGTTGCTGTGGCCTGGCACACTGGCAAAATATCCGTGAACGGATGGAAGGACTGAGGTTCCTTTGGCAAATAATAACTTTAAGCTACTCAAGGAGATAGGTAAAAGCTCTAACCAGAGGCCATTCTTCAGTCATTCCATCCCCGTCTAGAAAAACACCCACTAAGAAAAAGATGATACTCCATTGGTAATCACAGGCAGGCGACATTGCTGCCCTCACATATAAGCCAGCACTTCACAGCACAGGCTGCACTGCAGTTGCTCGCTTGCTCTTTTGGCTGCCAAGTATCAGCTGCAACAACCAATGAAAAGTTTTTGTATACAGGTAATGCTCGACTTACAACAGTTCATTTTGTGCCTGTTCAAAGTTAAAACGGCACTGATAAAAGTGGCTTATGAACAAAACGCCTATGGAGATTCTCAGTCATCCAGGTCATGGTTGCCCCAAAGGTGCTTTTCTCAAGAGGCAACTGGACTTTCTGGTTTTTTCTTTGAAGGCGTTTCGCTTCTCATCCAAGAAGCTTCTTCAGCTCTGACTGGATGGTGGGGAATGGAAGGATTTATACTCCTTGCAGATAGCTGGTCATTTGCGGGACACCTCCAAGGGGCCTCGACAGCTCTCTAAAAGGATGCAAATGACCTGCTGTCTGCAAGGAATATAAATCCTTCCATTCCCCACCATCCAGTCAGAGCTGAAGAAGCTTCTTGGATGAGAAGTGAAACGTCTTCAAAGAAAAACCAGAAAGTCCAGTTGCCTCTTGAAAAAGCCTATTTGGGATATGAGTGTTTTTCACCTTTATGACCATGGCAAATATTCCCATTAGTCACATGATCAAAATTCAGACACTTGGCAACTGGCATGTACTTAGGACAGTTGCAGGTGTCCCGGAGTCATGTGATCTCCTTTTGCGACCTTCCGACAAGCCAAGTGAATGGGGAAGGCAGATTAACTGAACCATCGTGTTACTAATTTAACAATTGTAGTGATTTTGCTTAACAATTGAGGCAAGAAAGGTGGCAAAATGGGGAAGGGCTCCCGTAACAACCGTCTCTCTTAGCAACCGAAATGTTGGGCTCAATTGTGGTCACAAGTCGAGGACTGCCTGTATTTGTTAAACTGTCTTTATCTTTGCAAAGAGTTTGACGAAGTTCTCAAAAGAGCAAAGGCGAAGTTCTTGTCAGAAAAGGGCTTTGAGGGAAGAGCTCCAACTCAAACAGGAATACATGCCTGAAAGATAAGATTTCAGGCATGGTTTCAAAATGTTTAAAGATAAATCGACCAAGTGTTGGAAGTGTCACCAGACGCCGAGATCATATTACCATATGTGGTGGACATGTGCAGAGGCAAAAAAATATTAAACAAAAATTTGAATGTGCTTGGAAAGGATGATACAGCAGCATATTGATTTAAAGCCGGAATTGTTTTTGTTGGGTATTTTACCAGAGCAATATAGTAAAGAAAATCTATATTTAATTATTAATGTAATTAATGCAGCTAGAATTATATTTGCACAAAATTGGAAAATGAAACAAATTCCCTCAGAGGGAGAGGTAATGAAAAAAAAATATTTGTGCAGAAATGAATATTGGCAATATTGGCAATTAAAGAGAAAGAAGAATCAGAGTATTATAAGATATGGGGTTGTTTTTAATCATTGGATAGAAAATGAATATAGGCAAAAAGAAATAGAAAACTGAATAATTTGGGGGATGTGTGTAGAATTATAGGGGAGCAGTTGAATTAAAAGGTAATCGAAATGTAAATGTAAAGGCAAGATAAAAATAGATTTAAAATGATGTAGCTGCTAAATGTGACGACACAAAAACTGTATCCAGATGACACACTGTGAGATTAATAATGTAAGAGAGGTGATGGAAAAATAAAATAAAAAAACATTAAAAAAAAAGATTTCAGGCATGGTTTGACTAGTCACTGCCTTGTTTTACTGACTTTTGAGCAAATGTGGGAGACCTTACCTAGAACTTCAGGAGGTTCTAACTGGAGGCCTTCTGGCTGCTGGCCTTGAAGGACATTGAGGAGAGCCTGCAAACTTCTCAGACAGAGAGACGGGTGAGAAAACCTTGTCTCTTTAATCAGTTCGAACACTTCACATAGTCCAACTTCTATGATCTAAAAACAGAAAGCAGGAAGTTCCCCCTTAGCCAGAAGTGCTTCTGAATTCTGTCCCGCAGAACATTTCCAAGACACGAACCCTTCGGACGTGCCTGAGGTCCCTTACCTTTGGCAGCTTCACGGGAGGCTCTTTGGCTTCTTCCTCCTCGTCGCTGTCCGAATCCCCGCTCTGCACCGTATTTTTGGAGGCCAAGGCCATGGAGGTTTCCTTTTTTTGCCATTCCAAAACACAATGCCGCACGTTGCAGTAGACGTTGAAAGCCGAAGGGTTGCTGTGAAGCTTGATATCCGGTATGGATACCATACTATCAAGACTTTCACTCTGATGAAACAAGAGATTTATTTTTATTTTTTGCCTTGCAATCAACTGGGGGAAAAAAATCTGCATCTTACATTACAGAGGATTTGTCAAAAGCTTATTCTCCTCCCTGCTTTAATATAATGGATAAGCTGGGGTCAAAAATTTCTTCCTGGTTCAAAGAAAAGCAAGAAAGCAAGAGTATGTTCAAAGCCCAGAGTGGCAATGCTCAAAGTACAAATGTTCCCAACACACAAAAATAATTCTTTAAAATCCAGCATTGCTCTTGGTGGGATCCTGTGAGAAGTCCATTAAACTAGGGGTCCCCAATCTTTTGGATCTCAGGGACCACTAAATTCATAATTATAAATCCCACAGAACACTAATATGATCTGCCTAATGACTGGGTGGTGTGGGTGTGGCTAGGTAGTCATGTGACTGGGTGGGCGTGACCAACTTGATGTCACTCACATTGAGGGGTGCCTCGCCAGCCTCTACTCGCCCCACCCCTCTCAGCCACTCCTTGTCCTTAGGGCCCCAACAGGAAGCAATTGTTGGAGCTAAGCAGCCACCCGGAGAAAGAGTTGGCAATAACAGCTCAGTTCAAATTGGATCTGGCCAAGAAGGAGGCTGAGCAGAAGCACCTCACTGAGGAGGACTAGACTTTCCAAGCAGAGGGAAAACCTGTGGGAGTGCAAGGCCAGGTAGTGGCATCTGGAGGCTCAGTGGGCTGAGATGGTCAGCCAGTTCCAGGCCATGATGCAGTCCCACTGGAACAAGGTCCTCGGGCTCTTCACCACCAGTGGCATTTCCCTCCAGCCTTCGCCTAAAGCCCCACACCAGAAGGCTAAAGCGGACCACCAAAATTTTATCACGGACCACCAGAATTCCACGGACCACCAGTTGGTGACTGCTGCCTTAAACCATCAGCATAAGCAGCTCTGAAACGAAAGTGTCAGCAACTGTATGTCATTCGGGCCACTATTCTAAAAAAGGCAGAGTCATCAACAATTCAAAGGGTTGCAGATACTTAGCAAAAGGGGGAAAATACTCTGAAAAAATTATGGATATGTAATAAAGAAGATTATTATTTTTAAAAAAGTCACATTTGGGTATTTTTTAAAAAATCAGGAGGCGACAACCATCATTCTCAGCCTAGTAAATGCCATCCTAGCTTGTCCCAGGGGTTATCTGCTTGGATCCTCACCCCTTTCTGAGCATAAGTGGCCGTAGGACTCCTTTTAATGGATTATTTAAAGTCTCCACTCCTTGAATGGGAGAACACCTCGGCTCTTCTCCTGCTCCTCCACAGACGTCACCCCATTCAGACGCCGTTCCAGAACCCTTGGAAGCAGCCTGCCTTGACCTTGTGGATTGTATCACACATTCTAGGATGAAACTCTTGGAACATTAGAACCATGGGAGATTCTCCAGGGGGCCTCTAAGCACACTTAGGAGCTCTGGTGGCACAGGGGTTAGAATGCAGTATTTGCAGGCAAACTCTGTCCACAGCCTGGAGTTCAATCCTGACTGGCTCAAAATTGACTCAGCCTTCCATCCTTCAGAGGTCGGTAAAATGAGGACTCAGGTTGTTGGGGGCCATAGGCTGGCTCTGTAAACCACTTAGAGAAGGCTTTAAAGCACTATGGAGTGGTATACTTGTGAACTCTCAAGTCTCTTCTTTCTCTATGGAAAGTGATTAATGTGTGTGTGGGGGGGTAGTGATAGGTAGGTAGGTAGGTAGGTAGGTAGGTAGGTAGGTAGGTAGGTAGGTAGGTAGGAAGGAAGGAAGGAAGGAAGGAAGGAAGGAAGGAAGGAAGGAAGGAAGGAAGGAAGGAAGGAAAGGTTTACAGCATGTGTGTATGTGTGTTATCTAAATGTATGGGTTGATATATACTTTCTTTTGAGAGCAGGCAACAGAATTTAATGTTTAACGTGTGCCAGTGTGCTCAAGGTAAAAAATGACAATAAAGGATATCTTATCTTATCTTAATCTTATCTAGAGCTGTGGTGGCATAGTAGTTAGAATGCAGTTGTGGTTGTTGTTAGTTACGAAGTCGTGTCCGACCCATTGCGACCCCATTGACAATGTTCCTCCAGGCCTTCCTGTCCTCTACCATCCTCTGGACATAGTAGAATGCAGTACTGCAGGCTATTTCTGCTGACTGTTGCCACCAGTTCGGCAGTTCAAATCGTACCAACTCAAGGCTGACTCTGCCTTCCATCCTTCCGAGGTGGGTAAAATGAGGACCCAGATTGTTGGGGGCAAGAGGCTGATTCTGAAAACCGCTTAGAGGGGGCTGTGAAGCGGTATAAGTCCAAGTGCTGTTACTATCATTTTATTCTATGCTACCCTACCCCATTTATATTAGTCTAAGTGCTATTGCTAGCGTCTCAAGGAACCCCTACTTTTAATATGATTTTAAAAAACCCTTAAGATTCTGTGAAGTAGGAACCTCAACCTCTTGTGAGGATCAATGTTCTCATGATGTTTCAGCCTTTTCTCCTCTCCACCTACCCCCTCTCTCCAGTGTATTTGTGATTACGATATCTCTGTTATCAAATATGTAACTTGTATTTTCACTTTTAGGTGTTTTAACTACCAAAGAGGGGAGGAGATCCACAGGGAGCACAAAGACCATAGGAAACAGGCTGTTACTTTTCCAGGGATTACATGTTATCTATAAAACTTTTATGATTCCCATTAAAAAAAAGAGTTGGGACCGCTAGATTAGGAATTATATAATTCTAACATGAAGCCTAATTTGGATTTCGTCAAACGATTAATATACTTTTTAATTCCTTCCCGAAATATCAATAGGAAAAAAACAAAGAGAAAACAAAAGAAGGTACCTTGTTCCGTGCTCTCATTTTCAATTTACTTTTCTGCTTCCGTTTCAGCTTTTTCTTGCTCAAAAGTTTTTTGCACCTGTTTTTTTTTAAAAAAGGTAAATACACATTATTTCAGTTGAAAAGTATCACACAAGCTTTACACATTGGATTTAATGGCCTCCAGAATCCACTGTTTTCACGACCCAAATATAAAGCTCTCCATCTCCAACCGTTTCCTAAATCCAAGGCCCAATTCACACATACCTACTTATTTACATCTGACACCTTTTGTTAAATCTTTCGGATAAAGAGATTTCAATCAATCATTCAATCAGAATAGAGCTGGAATTTGAGGTCTTCTAGTCCAGCCCCCTGCTCAAGTAGGAGACCCCATACCATTTCAGACAGGTGGCTCTCCAACCTCTTCTTAAAAACCTCCAGTAATGGAGCACCCAAAACTTCTGGAGGCAAGCTATTACACTGATTAATTATTCTGTCAGGAAATGTTTCTTTAGTTCTAGGTTGCTTCTCTCCTTGATTAGTTTTCACCCATTGCTTCTTGTACTGTCCTCTGGTGCTTTGGAAAATAGGCTTGTTAGAAAATATTGTTAAGAGTGAAGATACTTAATTCTTCCATAACAAAGCAGGGATTCTGATCCAAGATTATATGATGCGGTCGTGGTTTTTTTTTTTCTATATCCCTGGGTGTATGATTAGATCCCCTATGCCCTTGGCCTTTCCTCCAGAGAGAACGGCCTTGACACTGTACTGTATGCTAAAATAAAATGATCTCTGTCTCGCATCACCATTCTGGAAAGTTGATGGCCCTCAGCATAGATTAAAACCATGTGTTGAAAAGTTTCTTAGGATTTCATTTTTGGCATCCTTGAGAAATTGTACAAGGATGGTAACCTAAAATGCTGATTTAGGAGCCGCTCATCTATGCTTGCTTGTTGATGGAAGTCTAAATAAATGTACGGTCTCCTCTATTTTTTTCTCAGATGGTGCAATGATCTAATTTGCCCCCTTTTGCTACTGTACTTTAGAAAACTTGCATTTCACCTCTTAGCAGATGCTAAACCCGTCCAGAAATATCATGAAATGTTCACAACTACTTTCAATGGAGACAAAAACTGTACAGTAAGTGTAGCATACACGTTCCAAACTGTTGAGACCTCAAAAGCAGAATCATAACTACTTCATTCCTTTATATGTTACTGTATCCCTCTAGCATTAGGTTTTAACTAGCTCAGTGTTTTAACAATCATAAAGTCAGCATTTTAGAATCTTGGCAGGCTATTTTATAAGAATAAATTGTATGTATTTATCAGTTAGGTAACTCTGCATTTTATACACATAGATTTACTTTTATGCTTTTAAATTTTTCACTTTTGTTTGTTTGCAATTTGCTGTGCTTCCTTTGTATCTTACTGGTGTTTTTTTCCCCCTTCCTTAATTCCTATCATTAAACCACACTTAACTCTGATTAGTGACCATAGTACAAACATCAACATTTTATTCTGGTCTGGCCAACTTTTTGAATTTGAATTTGTCTGAAATGGTATAGATTCTCCTAACTAAGCAGGGGGCTGGACTAGAAGACCTCCCAGGTCACTTCCAACTCTATTATTCTGTTATTTTGTTATATCCCTGCTTGTTTCTTGCTTTTTTAAAAAAATGCTTGGACACAATGGCTTGGTGCCAATGAGCGGTATGAATTAACAGTTCTTTAAAGGCATATACTGCAGCAGAATTGAGGCCTTTGAACTATGGCGTTGGAGAAGACTCCTACAAGTTCCTTGGACTGCAAGGCGATCAAACTGGTCAGTCCTGGAGGAGATCAATCCTGGCTGCTCTTTAGAAGGCCAGATCCTGAAGATAAAACTCAAATACTTTGGCCACCTAATGAGAAGGAAGGACTCACTGGAGAAGAGCCTCATGCTAGGAAGGATAGAGGGCAGAAGAAGAAGGGGATCACAGAGAATGAGGTGGCTGGATGGAATCACTGAAGCAGTAGGTGTGAGCTTAAATGGACACCAGAGGATGGTAGAGGACAGGAAGGCCTGGAGGAATGTTGTCCATGGGGTCACAATGGGTTGGACACGACTTCGCAACTAACAATATATAAGTCTAAGTGCCACTGCTAGTGTGAAATTGGTATTGAGATAAATTTCTACCTGTTCAAAAGTTTTTTTCCTGATTTAAGCTATCAACTAAATCTTTTGCCTACCAACCCACGCCCTCCTTTCGTGATGTCCCTTCAAGGAATCTGTGTAAACTGCCCCCGCACTGGTGTATTACATACCAACATCCTACAGACATGGCCAGGGGTGCCAAAACCCGGTGAAGCTCTGCCCTGATCACAATCTGATTTTCTACCAAAGAAAGTTGTGTATCCAGTGGGGCACCTTCGCATAGGAAGCTCTCGAGCTGCATTTGAAATCTCTGAGACAAACTCAGCCACCCTGAAGATAGTGGATTTGCTTAGAACTTGTGGGTGATATTACCGCTTTGAAGGAAAGCAAGACCAGGGGGGTGGAAAAATACTAAGAAGCACAGGCAAGAAGTGTGCAAAATTAGGACAATTGCAAGCATCCTGCATGTTCACTCTACACCAGCTTTTAGGCACCTTAGCTAGTTGCCGATTTTGTTAATTTTTGCATATGTAAAATATATATTTTTCCCAAAGCCATTCTGGACCAAGACCAACTGCTGATTAAACTGAGGAGATGAGATAATGAAACAGAGTTTTCAGGCACAAGAGAAAAGAGAACAATGGACCTGCTTAGGCTGATACAGTACAGGCAGCCCTCGATTTACGACCGCCATTGACCCCACATTTTTTGGTTGCTAAGTAAGACAGGTTAATTGAGCTTTGCTCCATTTTACAACTTGTCTTGCCACCATTGTTAAATGAATCACTGCAGTTACTAATTTAGCGACATGGTTGTTAAGTGAATCTGGCTTTCCCATTGACTTCGCTCGTCAGAAGGCCACAAAAGGGAATCACATAAACCTGGAACTCTGGAACTGTCCTAAGTACATGCCAGTTGCCAAGCATCTGAATTTTGATCACATGGTCAGAGGGTTGCTGAAATAGTCTTGTCTGTGAAAAATGGTCCTGAGTCACTTTTTTCAGTGCCGTTGTAACTTCAAACAGTCACTAAATGAACTGTTGTAAGTCAAGGACTACCTGTACTCTGGTTGAAGGAGGGGCACTTTTCTTTAGTGCTCCTGACTAGTTCTTCTTTCGGAAGCAATTGTGGGGATAAATAGAAGAAATAAATAATGCACAAAAATGTTATGAATTATTTTTTCCCTTTTAATTGGTTGTATTGTATTATTCTAGAACATCATTAGCATATTAGATTATTTGAAGGCAATGTTATTCAAACTGCACTGACTGGAGATGATTCACACTCTTAATGTTTAAACTTTAAATATTAAAAAAAATGGTTTATACCAATATCATCTATAATTTCTCAAATATCAGGGAGATATGCAATGTTTACATTTTATAACCGAAGATAGATGTGGCATTAATAAACCGCTGCAAAATACAACAAACTATTTATTATACAATAAAGTATCCATCTTGAGCTCAATATTTAAGGCTCCAGCATACTGTTATTTATTATTGTTTGCCCAAATTAATGAAATAAGAAGCAAAACAAAAGAAACAAAATGTTTTTTTTTAAAAAAAACTTATTTGATTTCTAAATATTATGCCTAATGAAAAGAAATGTGATTTCATTTCAAATTTAATTTCCAAAATTTTCTTTCCAGTACTTCTGAGATTTTTTTGCATGTGCCCCACATGGAGTAAAATGTTCTTTTCTGTTTCGTGGCATTTCCATTGTTTATAAACGGTATGATTTATCTACCTAGGAAGTTATCGATGTACCATCGATACTGAGTTATATTCCATCTCTAAAACATGTTGTGCCTTTTGTATATTTATGCCCTAACAGATGGTATTGGATTAGCATAAACATTTTATTAATGAATTTCAAATCCCTAGTTTGTGGCACAACGTTTCCAAAGCATCTCTTAAATTGTCCCTGTACTGAGAAGCCTGAATACATGGAATTCAGCCTTCATCTCCCCAAAGAGCATCCCTTCTGGAGCCCATTTATAGGAAGGCAGAATTATGAAAAGCCAAGGTCTAGCTTTATAATGCCACCAAGGATACTTAGGAAAGTGGGTTTGTCTCCCAATAACGTCAACTTTGTGCCTAGATCCAGGCCAAGATAGAGTTGTGTTTTACTGAGCCAACAATCCATCATCCCAAACAGGCTGGCTTTCACTTGACCTCACATTCCAGAAAACTAGCTCCAAGTCCATGAATTCAGAAGAAGAGGTCAAGGGTCCTTCTGGAGGTTTATGGAGATTCTCAGTCATCCAGTGCCGAAGAAGCTTCTTGGACGAGAAGCAAAATGTCTTCAAAGAAAAACCAGGAAGTCCAATTGCCTCTTGAAAAAGGACCTTTGGGATGTCCTTCTGGAGCTTATCTGGTAAGACATTCCCCTCCTGGTGGCTGCTGCTCTCATCATAGGTTCTGTTTGCTTCATCATTATTTCTGTCATGTTGTTAGGGGACTTTCAACCATCAACTAAATCCAGTTTTCAAACTCCAGTTTTCCAGCAATAATGACTGCCCCGAACCTGTGGAAATGCGCAGCCAAGACAGATAATACCCTCAACTCTTAATGGCACCGGGTTGTCAACAACTCAACTATTTTCAAAGCAAAAGGAAAAATAAAAGTCCAGTTGGTGAATTATAGTAAAGAAAATGGAGGAAAAAATGATTGGTGAAAAGAGAAAAAAAATGAGAACAAAATAGTCAACCCTAAAGGAAGTCAACACTGAACTGTTCTTTGGAAGTAGAGTTATGAAGCTGAAGCTCAAATACTTTGGCCACCAAATGAGAAGAGAGGACTTGCTGAAGAAGACCCTGAGGTTGGAAAAGATGGAAGGCAAAAGGAGAAGGGGACAACAGAGGATGGGATGGTTACAGAGGGTCATCAACTCAACGGACATGAATTTGGACAAACTCCGGTAGACAGCAGCAGACAGGAAGGCCTGGTCCACAGGGCTGCGAAGAGTCAGAATCACAACTGTGAGCAACAGCAACAATTATGCATACCAGGTAGGGGAGACTTTTTCCTGTGCTAGATAATGTTAGATGAAGGAAAATACTTGCATAATACCTGCTTGCCCAGACCCACTTTAGCTCAGTTATAGCCATTCACCTTTTTATTATCAAAAAAAAATTCAAATCAGGCTGACCAGCATTTTTGCAAATTATAGGAGATTCTAAGGGGCCCTGAGACAATTATTCAGTTTTCATTTTTTAAAAAAATATATATAAAAGGATTTAAAGGATAGCATGCCTTTAGGGCAATGCAACGGGAACAGGTCTTTCTTTCAGAGGGTGTAGGAAGATGCTAATGAGAGCAGTTGCTGCTATTTGCAGAAAGCATCCAGAAAATGAACTGGACCATAGCTGGTTCCTTCTTGCTCTCCAAACATGCTAAAAATTTGATGGAGGGTGTTGGGGGGGGGTGACAAGAAGAGCGGTTGTCTCTAAGGATTACCCCTCTCTGGCAGGATCTAGCTATTCCCTTTCCTTTGGGAAGTATAAAGGGGTGGGATGGGGATGACAAAAGGATGCTCTGGATAATTCACCAGGTTGCCCACTGAAAGTCTCTGCTCTTAACAAAGGCTGTGTTTCTATCAATCTTTTTTTTTAAGCAGCCTTTTACAAAAATGGCTGCAATGGCCAGGTGCAATTTGCACATACGTTTGGTCAGCCATCCTGGGTAAACCAGAGAGGAAATGCAAATAATTTGGTGAGATAAATCTACTTCATTGTAAGGCTACATTAGCAGAGTCTTCGCAGGTCTGGAAGTACAAACTTTCTGCCTTCATTTTTAAGCATCTGATTAATCAAGGCAGGGCGTTCCTAGGTTTCTTTGACCATTAAGGTACTAGGGGCTTCCCCTCCCATTATCTGACCACTTCCTATCTTCTCCTGTCCCTCAAAGTCATTCTTACATCACAAAAACCCGGTTTCAGATTTTTTCAAATCTTCAGAGGGTTTAAGGAAGAGGGAAACTGAAGTGGCAGAAGGCAGCTGAAGTTCTTCTTTTTTTTTAATCTGAAGGAAATTCTGATTAAAAAATTCCTCTAAGAGAGTATCTTCCATACAGCCTGATGGTGTTTGGGGGGAAGAATCCGTGGTCCACAGCTGAGCTAAATGGTGCTTCTGTTAAAGCCGGCTAGGGTGACAGAAGAGACCCTTCTGTGCAAAGTTTGCAAAAGACCAAGTCACACTTATTTCATGCTGTAGGGATGCCATCTGCTAAAACTGTAAAAACACTTCCTGAATAGGTTTAAAAGCTATTCAGGAAATAGAAAGTGAGAAAATAGTGGGGAGGGAGGGATCTTATGCAGGTTTGCTGCCTTGGGTGAACTTCTAAAAGTGGGATTTAAAAAAACCCAATAAATAATAAACTCCCTTTGCCATCTTTTCCATGAATTTCATTCTTCTGACAACTTCTGAAGAAGCCAGAGGTTTCCTCAGAAACCTCAAGGACCAGAACCTTGTTAGAAGTCATAAGGAACCGCTTTGCCAGTGAAAATACTTCAAATTCACTTCCCATCATTAATAGGCAGATGCCATGGGAGAGTTCACACCCCATCTTCACAATTCATATTATAAATAAGCATCTGAGCATTTCTTTCAGAACTTTGTCATTCCAATTTAAGGAAAACTATTCAGGAAAACATTGCCTTTTCTACCAACTGTTCTTGTTGTTTCTTTTTGGTATTGAGGAAGCCCTGATTACATCTCCTTGGGAGTACAGCCCAGAGAGCCCCTCTTCCATGGGGCTCAACTGGTGGGCTACCAGAGCTCTTGGCCCAACCTTTCTCATCAATGAGATGCTAAAACGGTAACAAGGGGGAAGCAAGGAGGGCAGACTATGCAGGCTCTTGGAGGGAAGGCAGGAGACAAATATTCACACATGGATAAACAGTTCTGTTCTCTTTCACAGCTACAAAGAAATTTATGCAGGGAGCATTCCACAAATCAGAAGTTTCTCAACTCGCAGAAGGTAACAAGAGATGAGACAAAAGATATATCTCTTTCCTTCTTTTCTTATCTGGTTCTAACTGGGTGTGGGATGGACAATGTACATTTCATGTCAAACTGTACATTTAACATGACAGTGTTTGCCCCTTATTAGCAATCACAATGATGTAAAGCAAAGATCTCCAACCTTGGCAACTTTAAAACTTGTGGACTTCAACTCCCAGCTTTGCTGGCTGGGGAATTCTGGAAGCTGAAGTCCACAAGTCTTCCACAAGTTGGAAACCCCTGATGTAAGCCATTAAAAACATTCCATTATACATTTAAACAAAGCATCTCTGAAAATTCTTCTACTTGCACAAAATTTTATTAAATAAATTCCTTCCAAATAGCACACAAATAAAGTCTATAGAATTAATTTTCAAAATTACAAAGGGGGGGGGGAGAGTTTGATTAAAGCCCAGAGAACTGTAATTGCTAGCTCTTTATAGACACAGCCATCCCAAATGGAAGCAGAACACATGGAAATATCTATAGTACTAGTAATATTTGGATTCAATATTTCATTATAAAATAATTCATTGCATTGAGATATTTGTAGCTCGTCTTTCAGAAGCATTTTTTTAATGGATAGGGAGTAAAATACTCAAATTAGTATGAAATCTAGATTATTGGATGGGTACTGTTTCTCAAATTCATTGTATGCCTGTATTCATTCATTACAACTTCACGATGCTAGAATATCTTTTCCCTTCTAATAGAGCAGTTCCTGCGGAAAAGAAATTGATGCAAAGTATAAACCCACGAGGGCATGCCATAAGCTAGTCCCTGAAATGTTATTCTGTGATATACGTGTATATTTACCAAGTGTTTTTCTTAAAAAGCTAAATCTGATAGAAATAGATCTGCAAGCTTCATGTTCTTACTTGGGAACATGCCTGAATTTACAAAAGTTTACTTTGCAAAAGTTACTGTATGTGTGCTTGTTGTAAAGAAAGGCCAGTATATCTTTTATTTGAAATAGATAGCGTCAATTTGAGCCAGGAAAAGAGAATGCAAAATATCACAGGACCAGAATATCTGCACAAATATTCCTTCTAGAACTGGGAAATGATTGCAAGGGTCCCCAAGAAGGCCAAAGATGTCCTACCTTAATACATTCATGGCTAAAGGAAGTACCAAGAGATAGATAGATAATAGATGATAAATGGATGGATGGATGGATGGATGGATGGATGGATAATGCATAGATATCCTATTTCCAAAATACTATGCTTAATCCCCCTCCCCTTTTTAAAAAAAAAAAACCCATCTCTTCAACAAGACTAAATTATTGCATGTGAAGGATGAGCATCAATTCTGAATGAAAGTTATCAAATACCGAGTAGAAAATACTTCGGCCAATGTCACCTACAAATTTAAATGCTGCCTTAGCAACATCTTCCCCCTTTTCTACAATATGGGTGAGGTCATTGCTAACCCAAAGACAAAATACAGTCATTCCAAGAATATTTACACCTTAATTGCTTAGCTTCTTACACACACACAAAAAAAGACTCCATTAACATAATTACAAATGGTTTGAATTACTTTGATCAGCAAATCTCTCAGAGCTTACAACCATATATACTTCAAGCAGGCAATGCATAATATTATTTATTTGTTGCCCTTACAGGTCACCAACTCTCATAGATTCATGATAGCATACAAAAGTCCATTATCAAACAGCCATTCAAAATAAGTTTAAACATCCGTAGTAATCGTGATTAAAATATGCTAATTCTCCACAATATATTGCTGGTCCCAACATTTGAAGATATCTGAGGTCTGCAACATTTGAAAAAAATATATTCATCCGTTCCATTTTACTAATCAATAAATTATAGTAGGAGAATTTTTCAACTGAATAACAAAGTAAAAACATTTTCAAGTAAGCATCTTTTGAAACATAATAAAATGTAATTGCTGACAAATGCAAAATGATTCTAAAGAAAATCAAGTTAAGGAAGCAACCACATTTTTGCATTCATAAACAATTGGTATATTAATCTTGTAGGCATAAATTTTACATGGTTTTGCAATTTTAGATGATGATATTTATTTATTTTATTCCATTTGGATGGCTTGCCACTCATCATCATCATCCCCAATATAATTCACTTGCCATACTAAAACCCTCAATATGATGACACAGCTAATTTGGAAGCCTGCAACTTAGCCAGACAAATAATGCCTCTCTTGCATATCTTCAACATGTAAACAGACAAGGCAAGGTGCAATGCTATCCCCCAAGCTTAAATCATAAGCACGAAATGGCTACAAGAGTCTGAATAGTAAGCTCCTAGCAAGAAAAAAAAAGAAAGAAAGAAATCACATCAGGATGACGCTATCACCTTTTCTTTGTTGCAGCAAATTTAAAGAACGAAGCTTAGTACTTTTGACAACTCAGCTATCGCATATTCCGCAGAAGAGGATGTAGTAAAGTTATAGTAGAGAGAGAGAGAGAGCAATTAGTGGTCCCTGCAGATGTTTCCTTACCTAAATTAAGTAACCTCATCAGAGCAATTCACAAGAACGTCCCCGCACATTTATCCACCTGCCTTTCCATCCCAACTCAAAATGTGGGCAGTAAACAGGACAGCAAAGGTGTTCGCCACAGAAATTATAAACTGACCCAGGGAAGGTAAGAGCTCCGGGTACCCGAATGGCACCTGAAGGGAGGGAGAGGAACAGGGATGAGACGCAGCAGCGCAGGTGAGGAGACAGCTGCGTAATTCAAGAAAAGCTCATAGAGATGCCAACTTGCTGCCCTTGGGCTTCTCCTGCCTCTATCACCACCAAGGGGATGCTCTTCTCTTCCCACGATGCCCTACCAGACCCCCAGACCCCCCCCATAAGAAAAAGGGAGGAGGAGGAGAACAGGGGGAGGGAGAGGAGAGGGAAGGAGAGGAAAAGGAGGGGAGGAGAGAAGGAGGGGGAGACTGAAGGGTTGGAGGGGGGAAGGAGGAGGTGGAGGGGAGGGGGGAGGAAGAGGAAAGGAGAAGGGGAGAAAGCGGGGAGGGGAAGGAAGAGAAAGAGGAGGGAGAGAAGGGGGAAAAGGTAAGGAGGAGAGGGGATGGAGAGGGGGAAGAGAAGGGGGGAGTGGGAGAAAAGAAAGAGGAGGGGGGAAAGGGGCAGGAGGGGGGCAGGAGGGGAGGGGGAGCAAGAGAAAGAGGAGGAGAGGGGGAAAGGGGCAGGAGGGGAGGGGGAGCAAGAGAAAGAGGAGAGGGGGGAAGGGGCAGGAGGGGAGGGGCAGGAGGGGAGGGGGAGCAAGAGAAAGAGGAGGGGAAAGGGAAAGGGGGAGAAAAGGCAGGAGGGGAGGGGCAGGAGGGGAGGAAGAGAAAGGAGGGGAGAGGGAAAGGGGGAGGAGGGGGAGCAAGAGAAAGAGGAGGGGGAGGGGGAAGAGGAGAGGAGGGGAAGGAGAGTAGGAGCGAGAGAAGGGGGAGGGAAAGGGGGAGAAGGAGGGGGAGAAGAGGCAGGAGGGGAGGGTTGGAGGGGAGGGGAGGGGAGAAAAGGGGGAGGGGAGAGGGAAATGGGGAGAAGGAGGGGGAGAAGAGGCAGGAGGGGAGGGGCGGGAGGGGAGCAAGAGAAAGAGGAGGGGGAGGGGGAGAGTAGGAGCAAGAGAAGGGGAGGGGAGAAGGAGGGGAGGGGAAAAGGGGGAGGAAGGAGAGGAAGATGAGGGGGTGGGGGGAGGAGAAAGAGGAGGAGGGGAGGGACGGGGGGAGGGGGCAGCAGAAGCCCTTCTACCCCTGGGCCCTTTTGGCTCTTGGCGCAAGAGCTCCGTCCTCGTGGAAGGGAAAAGCAGCGCGGTCAGGGAGGCCTCATACGCGGCCCCCATCCTCGTGAGTGGGAGGGGGGGCGGCGTCTCCAGCGGGCGTGCCGCCCAAAAGACCCCCTTCTCCGCAGACGCCTCTCGGGCTGCACGGCTGGCGCCGGGACCCCCGCAGGAGCCGTCGCCGGCTGGGCCAGGCGAGGCGGGGCAGTCCAACCGCGCTTCTTCCACCGCCGCCGCCGCCCCTCAGCCTCACCTGCCGGCCAGGTGCGCGGCCTGCTCGCGCTCGCTCAGCGCCGCCGCCGTGTAGATGCGCCGGTAGCGCTCGGCCAGCGCCGCGCCCGACAACAGCAGCAGTTGCTCGCGGCCCGGAGGCCCCGCCGCCGCAGCGGCAGCGGCAGCAGCCGCGCCTTCTCCGGGACCCATGGCCGCCTTCGCCCAGGCGCTCCGCCCGGCCCGGCCCACAGTCCTCGCTCGGCCACCGCCCGGAAGGCCCCCGCGCCGGCGGCGATGACAGGCAGCCGCGGCCCGTCAGCGGCGGGAGGAGTCGGCGGCTCTGCGGCTGCGCGGAGAGGGCGCCCTCCCGCCCACGTGATCTCGGGTGGGCGGGGCGGGGCGGTTGCCATGGCCGCCGAGGCCGCGGAGCTTCGGTGAGGGCTGGGAGAGGTCTCTGGTGCTGCCGGGTCTTTCCTCTCTTCTCTTTCCCGGGCGAGTCTCGGGGCCCTTCGAGGAAGGCTCGGCAGCCGCGTCTTCTTCGCGACCCCCGGATGCGGTGGAGGCGAGCGGCTCCTCTGCCCCCCGCTGGCGACCTGAGTCCCTCCGGAGCCTCTCGGACCCCAAAGATGAGACCTCGGTGGGGACGGACCCTCGTCGAGCAGGTCCTTAGCCAGCTCGGTCTCCTTCGAGCCAGGCCTGGTGGGGTTCCTGTGGCATTTTAGGACAGTGGTGTGTGTGTTGTGTGTTAAGAATAAAATACCGGGTAGTCCTCCACCTACGACCATAACGCAGTCTCAGATTTCTGTCATTAAGTGAGACGGGTCTTGCATCATTTTGCCACCCTTCTGGCCACGGTGGTTAAATGATTTACTGAGGTTGGTAAGTTAGCAGCACAGTTGTTAAGTGAATCTGGCTCTTCCTGTTAACGGATGGTCGTAAAAGGGGACCGTCATAAATAAGAGTCAGTGGCCACACACCTGGATTTGGATCCCGTGACCGCAGGATGCTGCAACGGATTTTAAGTGTGAAAAACCGTCCTAAGTCACATTTTTGCAGTACCACCATAACTTTGAATGGTCACTAAACAGATCATTGTAAGTTGATGACTACCTATATGTTTTGCATGTGGCTTATGGCTACCACCCCAAGTTCTCTTCCAGAAACTCCCAAGCTGGGGTTGAAGAGGTGGCCTGACACGACCTGATTACATGGATATTTCCCCCTTCCTTTTCCTCCTAAGCAGCCCTTTCCCCCATACTTGGCCCTGGAGCCATGGAAATGATGCTGCCACTGCCTCCCCCTCCTCAAAACAAGCCCCTCAGTTACAGGTAACACTCACCTTTATTGTTTAAGATCAGTGACATAACAGTTGCTCCTCACCTGACATGTTGAACGATCAGAGTGTCGATTACTTGGCACGTAGTGCAAATAATATATATAAAGCCGGTTTGGTGCAACCTTTGGGCAATGTGAGTTTAGTAATAGTTAACTCTGATAGAAAAAGGCCAAGTTGGAAGGAATTTTGTTTCATTCTGTTATTAAAAAAAATGTCTGGGATTATGGCATTGCAAATCTGAAGAAGTGGTACAGCCATTCCCAGCCATTTTTAGAGAGCGATGGGTAAGTGTCAGATTTATTATTAAGATAATAAATAGAATTTGAAAAAAGCCAGCTTGGAAGGAAAGCTATAGAATTTGATTTATTCTATTCTAAGAGTGGATAGTATTATGGCATTGCATTATTTGGCATAGAGTGCATAAACACACACACACACACACATATATATATATACTGTTAATATAAAGACCGTTTGGTGCACTTTTGAGGAATATAAGTTTAGTAATAGTTAAAGGCCAGGTTAGACGGAAAGCTATAGAATTTGTTTGATTCTATTATAAAAGTGGATAGTATTATGGCATTGCAAATATGCAGAAGTGGTAGACCCATTTCCAGTCATTTTTAGAGAGTGAAGGGTAAAAGCCTTGTTCTGACATAGCAATTGCTTCTCACCTGACATGATGAATGATTACAGAGCTGATTATTTGGCATGTAGTGCATAATCACTTATATATTATATATAAAGCCGGTTTGCTTTGGAGAACATGAGTTTAGTAATATTTAATTCTGATTGAAAAAGGGCAGGTTGGAAGGAGTGCTATATTCATTCACTTATAAAAATGGTTGGAATTATGGCATTGCAAAAACAGCTAATCCTCAATTTACGACCACAGTTGAGCCCAAAATTTTGATCATTAAGTGAGACACATGTTAAGTGAGTTTTGCCCCATTTTACGACTTTTCTTGCCACATTTGTTAAGTGAATCACTGCAGTTGTTAAATTAATAACACGGTTGTTAATCGAATGTGGCTTCCCCGTTGACTTTGCTTGTCAGAAGGCCACAAAAGGGGATCACATGATCTTGGGACGCAAGTATGAGTCAGATGCAAGCATCTGAATTTTGATCAGGTGACCATGGGGATGCTGCAGCGGTCATAAGTGTGAAAAAAGGGTTGGGATTATGGTTTTGCAAATCTGCAGCCATTTTTAGAGAGAGAAGGGTATCAAATTTATTGTTAAAACCAGTGTCTTAATCCGGCCAATTATTTGGCATATAGTGAATAATCACACATTGTACTGTTAGTGTAAAGCCAGTTTGATGTACCTTTGAGGAATACAAATTTAATGACAGTTAACTTTCTGATTGAAAAAGACCAGGTTGGAAGGAGATCTATACAAGTTGTTTCATTCTATTATAAAAATTGTTAGGATTATAGCATTGCAAATAGGCAAAAGTGATACAGCCTTATTAGAGCATTTCCAGTCATTTTTAGAGAGTGAAGGATCTGTTTTAGCAATTGCTACTTACACAAGCTTTTTCTAAGTGTGATATTCCTTGTAAATTTAATAATTTTCCTCTACTGGCATTCCTATAGGTGCTTGTCGAATGCTTTATTAAGCCCAGCATCTGTTTAATGTGCTTCTCAGGAAAAAAAATATCTTATTAATAATTAAATCTCTCCATCGGTAAAAATGTCTTTGTACTGTCTTTATAAAAATAACTGTTTAGTTTAGAAACAAGAGACAATGAATATGGATGAGTTCTTTTAGGGAAACTTTTTTTAAAGTATAGGTCAGTGTTCCTATATTATCCCTCATTTCCAGGATTTACCACCAGAACCATGCATATCCAAAATACAAAATGCAAATTGAATGATCACAGGCATCTCAGCCCAAACCAGCTGTGTGTTCCACATAATTGGAGGTGAAAAGAAAGAAAGTAGATAGAGAGATCTAAAAAAAGAAAAAGAAAACCTATGGACCTTCCCGAAGATAACATTAGTCATCTGGCCCCTCGCCCTTCATGGTTTGGGGGAATGAGGGACAAAAGCCAATACTGACCAGTACTGAGGAAGGATTGGGGTATATTATTTATTCATTTAAAATATTTGTATACTGTAGGTGGTTTAGCGCACATCCCTGGGCAGCTCATAACAACAATAAAACCATAAAAGCCACAACGACCCAATGCCTAGTCATTTTACTGAAATGCCTCAGCAACCTTCCTCAGGGTGTCATCACTCTACACAAGGCTTACACCTAGAGCCACATATTTTGGGCATTCCGGAAGGCTGGAAGGGTGGAGGCCTGTCAGATCTCAGGGGAGACAAAAGAGTGTTCCACAGTATAGGAGCTACCACGGAAAATGCCATCTATAGATATTTCAAGGAAGGGGCATTCTGTCCATTCCATCCAATGGATAGGGCAGATCCCTTCGGAGAGGCGGTCCTGCAAATAATCTGACCTCATACCATTGTAGGGCTTTGGAAGTGATAACCGGTGCCTTAAATTGTATTTAAAAAATTGCGAACCAGTGCAGCGTGTGCAACGGTGGTGTGGGCAAATTGAGTAACACCCAACATTTTTGCATGCCGCATTCTGGACTAGTCAAGTGAACATTTGAAGTTGCAGTGGTACTAGGGAAAAAATGATTTATGATCGTTTTTCACACACGCAACCATTTCAACATCCCCATGATCATGTGATCAAAATGCAGATGTTGGGAACTGGTTCATATTTATGTCATGGGGTTGTGTAATCCCCTTTTGCGATCTTCAGACAAGCACAGTCAATAGGGAAGCCAGATTCGCTTAACAACCGGATTACTAATTTAGCAACTGCAGTGATTAACAACTGTGCAAGAACGGTCTTAAAATGGGGCAGAACTCATTTAACAAATGTCTCACTTAGCAACAGAAATGTTGGGCTCAGCTGTGGTCGTACTCTCTGGAAACAAATATTGTCGGGGTAAGACACACCTAACATCCCTCAGAGTGTATGTTCTGTTAAGATACAGCCTGTTGTGCCTTAAAATGGCTTCCACTGTACAGCGCAGTGGAATTGCCATGGTAATGGCTTCACAGTACTCCACAAGGAGGCTCCCTCTGGTAGGAAAGGGGGGAAATCCAACATTAAAAATTACATTTGGTCCCCCTATAAATAAATACCCAGGCAACGCTGGGTTATCGGCTAGTTTAAAATAAAGTTCATCCCCTCAGGTTGGCCTTGCAATCAGAAAACCACAAGATGCAGCAGAGCTATTGAAACTAACCATTAATTGTGCATGAGAACTAATTTTTGCCTTTTCTAGTACAATTGCCATTGTGAGGCAAAAGAACGAGAGGGATCCAGTTTGGGATCCAGCTTCTGCTCCAGTTTCAGGCAAGCAGCACATTGGCAGGATATGCAGTCCAACCAGAGGGCTTTTGCTTGCCACCTGTGTCCAATTCCTTCCCCTGCTCTTCGTAGTGCTTGAAGCCTATTACCCACTGCCCAGAGATACAAGAATGAAAAGCAGGTATCTTGAAGCAACAGGAAGCTTGAGCCTATGCAGACTCTGGCTCACAATTTGCTGATTTTCCCCTAGTCCAGTGGTCAGCAACCTGCAGCTCTGGAGCCGCATGTGGCCCTTTCATCCCTCTGCTGTGGCTCCCTGTTGCCAGTTGGCTCCACAATTGATAGGGTTAGGACAGGTAGAGGAAAAAGGATGCCATGCTAGAAGGAGACTCTATGGTAAGGGACTTCTGGTTGCCTCCAGAATTGAACGCGGGGTTTCCAGTTAGAACTTGGTTGCTCTTTGAGTGTTTAAGGACCCCTACCCTAGTCACTGCTGCATTCACTGATCTAGTGGGTGTGGGTCAGGTAGAAGGGTGAGGCCGATTCTATAAAGGCCTGATGGGCAAATGCTTGAACTTCTTAGCAAAAGCTCTGAAGAAGCTCCCTGGGTTTCTTGCCTAGATCACAGCTGAGAAGTGGTCTGCTCTACTGCCCTGACATGAAGGAACACTGAGAAATAACATGTCCTGGAAGCAATTTGCTTTTTTCCCCCACTAAGGTTTAAGCTTTTCATTTTGGGGAGATGGGGAGGGAAATAGAATAAGGTTGGGAGCTAACGTGAAAGCAGCAATAGGTTAAGGAGGATTGTAGTGAGAGGTTGCAATCTGCCAGTTGTTTTAAAATGCTCATGTTTCTCCCCAAATCCACCTACTTCACCTTCCTTTTAATCTTGGAGTTGGCCTTAAAAGTTCATCTGGACTGTGGTTCTATGGCTGGATAAGCCGGACTGCACATTTTTTAACCTGAGCCATTAAGAGTATTGGGTCAATTAATATTAGCAAACCTCTTAATATAACCAGCTTCAGCATGTTATTAAAATATTTTGCAAGTGTGCGTGTCAGGCATGAAATCCTCTTACCTTCGCTACCAAGTCCGGGAGCGTGCGTGCGGGCACACTCGCTTTGCTTGCCCATGGCACTTCTACACATGCACAGAACCTTCTGCGCATGCGCAAAGTGTCGATGATGATATCTGGGCAGGTGGGCGGAGCCTCCTGCCGCTGTTACTAGTTTGCCCGAACCAGGGCGAACCGGCCGAATACCACCACTGGTGTGTGTGTGTGTAATCCCAGATAGATTACTTGGATGGAAGATGAACTTTCAATACAGACTTATTGACAAATTGAGAGGGATAAAAGCTATGGAAAAACAAGATTTTGCATTTTTTTTTTTCACACAAGGGATCATGTTATCCAGCTTTCCCTGACTTGATAACCTTGAGCTGTGGTAGAGTACATTGCATTCAATCCCAAGGATGCTTCCTGGGAGGATGATGGGATTGTAGTCCAACACATTAGAATGTTAGAATTGATTGATTTTTTAGCCAAAGCTTTCCTAGGTGTAGAGGAGAATTTTTTTTTTTTTTTTTGGTAGTTTTTTTGTGGCTTAAGTCATTCCGGTTTGCATAGAATCTTATTTATTCACTAATGTGAATCCATTCAGTCGGTTAGAAGCACCTCTGAATGAGAAAGCACGCCTCCCTCTCTTATGGAAAGCACACAATTTGAGCTCGCTCTGATTTCTGCCGGAGTGCCCAATAGTTTTTCTTTTTTCTTTTTCTGTATTTAATCAGCTTTCAGACCCAGTAGGAGAGAAGAAAGGAAGGTGGTGTATTGGCTTCTCTGCCAAAGGGAGGAGAGGGGGGTAATTCTATCAAGGGCCTGCCTTCAAAGAGATTTTCCTCTCTCCCCCCCTCCCCAATCTGGAGGGATTCTCTTCCAGGGGGTTTCGCACTGGAGACTCTTTTGAAGATTTCTGGATTTGGACTGAACAGGTGGTCTTAATTCTTACTAGCTCTTCCACCAAGTTGGCGCTATACACAACTCCCCAGGAAGTCTGCTTGGCTTTGGTTCCTGGAGGGGCGAAACCACGGGGAGCCTCTCCTTTTCTCTATCGTGGTTTTATCTTTATTGGGGGGGGGCCCTGTAGTCCTCCATTACACTCGCCCAGCAAACCCACCGAGGATGGAGTTCTCTTTGTTAGCACGTAAAGACCAGAGGCTTTCGCTATGATGGAATAGCTAAGAGAAACTTCGAGCGTGGCCAAGTCTGCAGGCTGGTCTATAATTCCAAATTTCCCACTGCTGCTAGATAGGTCTAGGGATCCTTCCTGTGCAGGTGAGGTTGTGGTATGTGTGTGTTTTGTGTGTGTGTGTGTGTGTGTTTTGAGCACGATAGTACAGATATCCTTGACTCACAACAGTTTGTTTAGTGACCATTCAAATCTACACTGGCGCAAAAAAAGGTGAGTTACGACTTTTTCATACTTACGACTTTTTCACAATTACAACCTGTAGGAAGTTAAAACCCATCCCTCTCCTAGAAAATGAAATATTTTAGGAAATATTAAAAAGGCAGAATATTTCCCCTAAAAAGAGAAGTAGAAACTCAGAGAGGCAGAAACTCAGCCCCCCTCCCCCCTTGTCAATGGGCCATTAAGGCCTGGGCCAGTCCATTCTACATTACAAAGTTCTACTCCCTTCAGGCTGAGACATTTCATTGCCCTTCTGTCAGGCCTGCAGCCATCTTTTCCTTTGGGTCTTTGGCTTGCCACACTTTCTATTCTGCTATGCATTTTCTATTGTGGGAAAATGGGAGGGGGGATTGTACGGAGTTAGATGCTATGTAACCAAATTAAAATTCCTTTCTAGAAACCCAAGGTCATCCTTTGTCTCTGCACCTCTGCACCTGACCAGAACTGGATGGGTGGAAGTGCCCTCATGGCAGTGGAAGATTGGACCCTGTGATGGACTTGTGGGTGTGGGGCAAGATCTTGAACTTTCAATTAGGTGGGGGAAACTGGGAAGTTTTCAGATTCAGGTTTTCCCAGATGTGCCAACATGGTCTCTTAATAAATTGGAACTGTGAGCAATGCTTTGCCTTGGACTCTGATTTACCTGTAGATGCTATTTGGAACCCTGACATCTTCATTTCACCACCCACCAAGTTTCAACCAAACTTAGCACACAGACAACCTTCAAAGCTACCTATGACCTCTTGACAGCAACCAATCCGGATACTCTTCCTGTGCCCCAGGAAGTTCAAAGCCCAGAGAGGGCATAAAACCCAGGGACTCTCAGCATCTCTGCCCTTTTCACCCAGGAGCTCCAAGCCATGTGATCTTGTCCACCATTAAACCATCTTTCCAAACAGCCACCATATTTCCAGTGTCTTTTTCCCCACTTGGAACTGAACCCAGATGGACATTGCAGCATCCCTATGGTCATGTGATCAAAATTCAGCCGCTTGGCAAACAGTTCATACTTATGACAGTTGCCGTGTCCCAAAGTCACGTGATCCCCTTTTGCAACCTTCGGACAAGCAAGCCAAGTCAACGGGAAAGTCAGATTCACTTAACGACCAGGTTTGCTATCTTATCAACTGCAGTGATTCACATAATTTTGGCAAGAAAGGTTGCAAAATGGGGGCAAAACTCAGTGGAAATATTCGGCTCAGTTGTGGACATAAGTTGAGGACTACCTGTATTGCATTGCCTTATTGGCTTGATGTTAGATTACCCAACCAAACACTGGGTTAGAGTCAGTGTCAGGGTTCCAAATAGCATCCAAAACTAAATCAGAGTCCAAGGCAAAGTATTGCTCAAAAGTTCCAATTTATTAAGAGAGCCATGTTGGCACATCTGGGAAAACCCGAATCTGAAAGCTTCCCAGTTTCCCCCACCAAGTTGAAAGTTTAAGCTCTTGTCCCCACACCCATAAGTCCACCTTCCACTGCCACGCTGGCGGTTCCACCCATCCAGTTCCAGTCAGGTGCAGAGGTGCCAAGGCAAGGGATGACCTTGGCTTTCTAGAAAGAATTTTGTTATGGCTACATAGCATCTAACTCCTACAATCCCCCCTCCCATTTTCCCACAATAGAAAATGCATAGCAGAATAATAGAAAGTGTGGCAGGCCAAAGATCCAAAAGAAAAGACAGCTGCAGGCCTGACAGCCAGTTTGGTTTTGTGGTTTAAGGTACCAAGCTAGAAAAGAGGCCATACGTTCAAGTCCTACCTTAGCCATGAAAGCGAGCTGGGTGACTTAGACCAATCATTTTCTCTTAGCCCAACCCACCTCATAGCGTGGTTGTTGTGGCGGGAGATGGAGGAGGAAGATGTGTTGGATATGTTAGCCACCTTGAATTATTTGTAAAAATAATAAGGGTGGGATATAAATGGATGAGAATAAAGATGTTTTGCCTCATTCTATTTTGCCTCAATGAGCAGAATTATCATTCTTTTCCAGTGCCCTTTCATTTCCTTCTTTCATTTCCTCATCTGCATTCATGGGGATTATATACTTTGCTAATATACAGAGAGGAAAGGAGATATTGTAAAGCCACTTAAATCCTAACACTTAAATAACTGCATGATAAATAACCCTTGGACTGCAAGGTGATCAAACTGGTCAGTCCTAGAGGAGATCAATCCTGACTGCTCTTTAGAAGGCCAGATCCTGAAGAGGAAACTCAAATACTTTGGCCACCTAATGAGAAGGAAGGACTTGCTGGAGAAGAGCCTCATGCTGGGAAAGACTGAGGGTAAAAGAAGAATGGGACGACAGAGAATGAGATGGCTGGATGGAGTCACTGAAGCAGTAGGTGTGAGCTTAAATGGACTCTGCGGGATGGTAGAGGACAGGAAGGCCTGGAGGAACATTGTCCATGGGGTCCCTATGGGTTGGACACGACTTCGAAACTAACAACAACAAACTGCATGAACTCAATCCACCACAGATATATAGAACCAACATAAAATGGAGAGGGAGGACCTAAAGAAAGTACTGACAGAGGAAAAATTTAAATTCAGTTCCTTATTCGCACTTTTCCTTCTAATTATTTTCCCTCCATTGGTGTTTTTCCCACTGTGACAACTTTTGCTGATATACTGTGTAGAGTAGACTTTTCCAGAGTAAGTAAGTGAATGGCGGCAGCGTGGGAGAAGTAAAGGAATTTCAACACTAGCCACAAGAGGCGCTGTAATAAGTATTATTTCAGCATTAACGTCAAGAGATTAAAACCTTTCAAAAATCCAATCTTCATTAAAATAAAATTAAAAAGATTAGGTTTTTGAATTACATAATTTTTAACTTCTATTTTTATAATTTTTAATTAAAAATGGAAAAAATGTTTTTTAAAAATTATACTTTTAAAAAATATGAAACAACAGTCGTGCAGAATAGGTGCTGTTTTGTATTGTATCTCTACCAAATGTAAACTAATTGAAACAGCTGAGTTAAAAATTAAGAGTTTAGTGATAAGTCTAACCATGCTGAAATTCAAAAAGAAAGAAAGAAAGAAAAGAACCCAGTTAAAGACCGCAACCAAACTCAACACAGTAAGGAACAATTAACAGAGAAAATGAATCTTTGGATATGCACCAATGGTGACATGTCAGGGAAAGGGGAGGACGGGACAGTCCAGTCCCATTGGAGCTAAACAACCAATGTCATAACCTTTGGAAGAAGAAAGCATGCAGACATCTGGAGAAGTGATATCAAGTGCACCAATGCAAGAAACAAAAAAATAGACTTCCTCAAGGAAAAAAAAACAGCCGATGTTGATAGGAGACTCGCTGCTCAGGGAAAATGAACTGACAATTTGTAGACTGGACAATCTTATTGGGGGACATCTAAGATCAAATACGTAAGTGAAAGGCTTACTAAAATAGTCCACATATTCTCTTTTAGTGGGACAAATAACATGACAAAGAGCATGAAAAACAATATCAAAAGACTATGAGTAGCTAGTTTCATCTTTTTTATCCTGCTCTATGGAGTAGAGAGTTGGTATTTGACAAAAAACCACTTGAATAAATTAGAAGGATTCGAAATATGGGTTTACAGGCGGCTGTTACATATAAGCTGGGTTGAAAAAATCACAAACGAGGCGGTGATAAGCTGCCTGGGAAAGCCAAGGGAAATCATCAAAGCCATTAAAAGGTGAAAGTTGGAATATTTTGGACCTGTGAAGCGACACCCAGAAAAATATGGCATTCTTAATCCTCCAGGGAAAGATTGAAGGGAAATAAGGTCCAGGCAGAAGAAGAACATCATGGCTTCAAAATCTAAGGGACCGGTTTGGACAAAACTCAGCACTTTTTCATGCAGCTGTTGACAAAAATAGGATTGCCAATATGATCTCCAAGGTCTGAGATGGATATGACACAAGAAGACGATGAATGAGTAGCTAGGCATGAAAGCCAAAGAGACAGGGGCACGGCTGGTGGTTTCCTCTGCACCCCAAATCAAAGGTAGGCATCCAATGAGGGAATGCAGAACTTTCAACATAAACCACTGGTTTATGTTTATAAGGGATTGCGCTGTGGAGAGAATTTTGCATTCTTAGAGTATAGTCTACAATACCTGTTTTGTGTGTGGGGGGAGGGTTTCTGGCAGGGGATGGGGCTACATCTTACAAGAACTGTGAAGAACATTTTTGGAAACTCAACTGACTTTGCCTTATTTGAAGGGCTTTAAACTAAAACTGGACAGAGGAAAGGAGACCAAGTTCAGGACCTAATCCCAAGCATAAACCTCAAAGGCAACCAACTAAGTGATAAGAAAGAAGATGCAAAACTCAGATACAAAATAGGAGATACACTATATTGCCAAAAGTATTCGCTCACCTGCCTTTACTCGCATATGAATTTACCGTAAGTGACATCCCATTCCTAATCTATAGGGTTCAATATGACGTTGGTCCACCCTCTGCAGCTATAACAGCTTCAACTCTTCTGGGAAGGCTGTCCACAAGGTTTAGGAGTGTGTTTATGGGAATGTTTGACCATTCTTCCAGAAGCGCATTTGTGAGGTCACACACTGATGTTGGACGAGTTTATGTGGCCTACCACTTCGTGGCTGAGTTGCTGTTGTTTCCAAACACTTCCAAGTTCTTATAATACAGCTGACAGTTGACTGTGGAATATTTAGGAGCGAGGAAATTTCACGACTGGATTTGTTGCCCAGGTGGCATCCTATCACAGTTCCCCGCTGGAATTCACTGAGCTCCTGAGAGCGGCCCATTCTTTCACCAATGTTTGTAAAAACAGTCTGCATGCCTAGGGACTTGATTTTATACCCCTGTGGCCATGGAAGTGATTGGAACACCTGATTCTGATTATTTGGATGGGTGAGCGAATACTTTTGGCAATATAGTGTATATATGAAGCAAACTCAGGATCAGGGCTCGATGTCTAAGCACTGAAAGTGAAAAGTAGGAGGAGCAAACAGGGCGAACTTGGAAAGACATGAGGTCAGAGGGGGACATTGTCACCATTACTGAAACTTGGTGGGATGAAATGACACCAAGCCAAGGGGAAATAGTGAACAGTGGTGGGTTCCGGTATGGTTGGAACAGCCCCGGCGTCACTCACATGGATGTGTGCAGCACGTGCGTTTGTCGTACTTGGCTGCAGCGCTTCCGCAAGCCTCCATGACTCTCCAGCTGCTCGGTAGAGCTTCGCACAGGGGCCATACATGCCATGCACGTGCATGGAAGGTTTAAAGGACAGGTAAGGAGCTTGGGCGAGTGGATAGGCCCTCCGGAGCACCATACCAGAACGGTACCCGGTGATCCGGCCAGGCTTCAGTACGCCCGTACCAGGGCGTAGTGCCTGCAACCCACCACTGATCTTTGCATACTTGAACACTGGACTCTACAACAAAATGCAATTCAATGGTGAGAAAAATAAGGTTTTACACTTAGGCAAGAAAAAACAAATGCCCGGGAATAGAAAAGGTCAGTGATGGCTAACTTTTTTGATGCTGGGTGCCCAAAACAAACACGCACACAAAACCCCAAAATGCAATGTGAGAGCCCCCCCCCACATCCACCCTGCCCCCTTTGCGTATTTTGGCTTCCGGGTTAGTGCAGGCAGCTTTCCAGGCCCAAAACCAGGTATGGGGGGGAGGGCGCATGGTCCCCCTCACACCCCATTTTGGCTTCCAGATTGATGCAGGAGGCCTTCCAGACCCAAAATGCCCCCTCCCAAAATAAAATGTGAGTGCTCCCTGCACATTCACCTCCCCAACTCACAACTGCGAGGCAAAGACCAGCTGGTGGGAGGCACACATGCATGTGTGGTGCAGCTGGGCTGGGGTGACGGCTGGCTGTCCACCAAGAGGGCTCTGTGTGCCATCTGTGGCACACGTGCCATAGGTTCGCCATCATGGGAATAGGTGGTACTTAGCTAAACAGAACCAGCAGGAAGAAATTGCTTGAGCCGCAGGATCCTTGGAAGCTTTTTTTTTAAACTACCATATTTTTCAGAGTATAAGATGCACCAAGGTTTTGAAGTGGCAAATTTAAAAAAAAATGATTTTGCACTCCGCAAACCTCCCAAAAATGCCCCGTTTTTTTACAAAAACAAGCCTATTTTTTCAAAAAAAGAAATAGCCCTTAGAAGGAAGGTAGGGTGCTCCGGGGGGGGGGGGAATGAGCAAAAAACAGCCCATTTTTCACGAAAACGGGCCTGGGTTTTTTGCCAAAAAAGGGGCATGGATAGCTTTTAGGAAGCTTATAGAGTGCTCCTGGGGCTGGGGGAAGGGGCAAAATTGAGCAAAAAAACACACTGTTTTCTGCCCTCTCCAGCTCCCAGGAGCTCTTTGAAAACCTCCATAAAGGGTATGCATGACCATTTTGGTGAAGGGGCAGAGTTTTGGGAGGCAAAAATGCTGTATTCAGTGTATAAGATGGACCCAGATTTTCAGCCACCTTTTTAAGGGGAAAAAGGTACGTCTTATACTCCGAAAAATACAGTACTGGTTCACAGAACCAACAACAATCGTCCCAACCGGTTCGGCTGAACCAAGCCAAACCGGTAGGATTTCACCCCTGCTTTATGTTGTTTCCACATCAAACTGGTAGTAAATCAAAATACAATGGTGCAGGCAGAAGAAAGCAAAGGGCCTGTCAGGAAAGGAGACGCATAGGGATTACTTTTGATTAAGAAGGATTGGCTGTTATATGTGGCTTGGGGTTTATCAAAGTAAATATATTATTTTTAATAATATAATTTAGTAGTATTTAAACTTTATATATATATATACACACACACACACACACACACACACACACACACACACACACATACTGTGTGTGTATGTATGTATATATATATATATATATATATATATATATATATATATATATACATACATACACACACACACACACACACATATATACATACATACATACATACATACATACATACATACATACATACATACATACTGGTCTTGTTGTATACAGGTCTTTTCCCATGTAAGATTGAGATTGTCTTGTCTTTCATCCTCAGGCTGCTGTTTTTGGCTTAAAGCGTGGTTGGAGCTGTCGTCTTTCTATAAATCTTGGTGGGGAGGTGTGGAGTGCTGGCTTTGTTTCAGTAAATGATGATTGTTTGTGGGGTTGTATCATGATTGGTAGATTGGTGCTGATTGGTGCTGGCTGTGTGTCCGTTGTTTCATGTTGTAACGGCCTGGGTAGTGGGTGGGGCTCGTTTGTTGACTAGGGTGGGAGGTATCGTCACGTTTATTCATGTTGTGGGGATGTTTCTCTATTTCGATAGCTTCCATAATTATTTTCTTGTTGAAGTGTTCAGTTTTGGAGATTAACCTGGTTCCTTCAAAATTAATTTCATGTCCTGTAGCTTTAAGGTGCTGGAAAAGGGAGGAAGTTTTTTCTTTTTTTTCTTACTGCGTTCTTGTGTTCTGTGATGTGTGCATTTATTCTCCTGTTCTTTTGTCCTATGTATGTTGCAGGACAGATTTTGCATGCTATTTCTTAGACTCCTTGGTTTTCTACGTGGATTTTGTCTTTGGGGTTTGTTAAGATGTTGGCTATTTTTTGGTCAGTGTTGAAGGCTACCAGACATCTGGAAACCAGCTCTAGTCAACAAACGAGCCCCACCCACCACCCAGGCTGTTACAACACGAAACAACAATATACACACAGCCAGCACCAATCAGCACCAATCTACCAATCATGATACACAACCAATCATTCCACTTACTGAAACAAAGCCAGCACTCCACTCACACACCCCCAACAAGATTTATAGAAAGACGGCAGCTCCAATCACACTTTAAGCCCAAAACCCAGCCTGAAGATGGCAAGTGACACCTTGCTGAAACATTGCCAAGACAATCTCAATCTTACATGGGAAAAGACCCAAATACAACAAGACCAGCATACATGCATCCGTGAAAATCTACAAATATGTGTGTTTGTGTGTGTGTGTGCGTGTGTGTGTGTGCGCGTGTGTGTGCGTGTGTGTGTGTGTGTGTGTGTGTGTGTATATATATATATATATATATATATATATATATATATATATATATATATATATATATATATATATATATATATATATATATATATATATATATATATATATATATATATATATATATGTTTTCTGAGGTTTTCGCGGGTGTTAGTATGTAGGTCTCTAGTTGTTCGGGTTTTCTCCCGCGTAGAATTGGAGATGTCTTGGCCAAGAGACATAGAGACCTATATATATATATAGATCTCTAACACTAAATATATATACATACATATATATGTGTGTGTGTGTGTGTGTGTGTGTGTCTGTGTGTGTGTGTATTTGTGCTGATAAATAAATAAAGGGAGACTAGTATAGATCTATTTCAAGCTATTTAGCTCTCATCAGCTAGCCATACCCTAAATAGCTCTAAATATATATAAAGTCTCCCTTTATTTATTTATCAGCACAAATACAACAAAATGTAACA
Organism: Thamnophis sirtalis; assembly: GCF_051295495.1. NCBI lineage: Eukaryota > Metazoa > Chordata > Lepidosauria > Squamata > Natricidae > Thamnophis > Thamnophis sirtalis. Next base: position 13,756,684 of record NW_028261392.1, read on the forward strand.
AAAAGGCAACAGTAAAAATATTGGGTTTCTGCCTGGATGGTCTCTTGTGTCGAGCCGAAGGACAGAGAATGGAAGTAGTGATCTTCCATATTTGGGCATACTGGGGGTTGTAAAAATCGAATACACACACACACACACACACACACACAAACACACACACACACACAAACACACACACAGACACACACACACACACTCATACATTATTGTTTTGTTTCTGTTTCTTTGCAACCCAAGGAGAAAGCTCCTGTCCTTCTAGAATAGAGTCAGTAGATGGCAGGATAGATCAAGCAATGGTTTAGAGACTACAGCCGGCTGCCTAAAAACAGATGAGGAGAGTGAAGAGATACCAGCTGGTGCTGACAATAATTCCCTCAAACTCTGTTATTTGATCACTCTGCAGATGTTCGGAAGTCCTAGCAGCCATGAAGTCCTATCAACCATTGAAGCTCTCTCTCCCTCTCTCTCTCTCTCTCTCTAGGAAGTTTGCCCAAAAATAATCAAATCCTCAATTAGAAAATATGTCTCGGTCATTCTGAGAAGTTGATTGTTAAATGGGTTGGAGAAGCTGAACTTTATGTGAACGTGTTTGGCCGTAAGAGGCTTGAGGGTCATCCTCCTTTTAACCCGAAATAGACCAATAAGCTACGCAAGCAACTTTATTTTCATGAATATCCGTCTTTCTTGGCAGAGCCAGGGTGCATTAGTTTAAAATCAAAGAGCGTATCAAGAAATCATGAAAACCTGATGGCACCTTATTGCAAATGAAGAAAAGATAATGTAAATTTCAGCTTGAACAAGTTTATTTGATTGGTTGTTTTTTTTATAAAAAAAGGTTATATTATGTCATAAAGATTCCTGAAATAAGTTACCCTTGAGTGTCAAGAGGTGAAAAGGCCATTTCAATATTAGTTTTTTTTTAAAAAATGGAACAATATGGTCAGCACTATTAATTCCAATAAAGGGCCCGTAAATCCAGAAATAGCTTCTTTGATTACCTGAAAATGTTGTTCATTTCTTGCTCTGTTCTTTCATTAACTTCCTGCCTTTCCTCTTGAAGATTAAGAGCCTGCATACAATAGCGCCCTTCATTATGGTCACAGAGTAGCCTTGTGAGCCATATTGAGGGTGACTTCTGTGATCCAAAGTCATCTCACAATCTCAGCATCAGAAATTATTAAACAGGAAATTTACTGGCGTCTTAATTTACACCAGTGTATTCATATACTCCAGGGTTTAGAAGATTGATAGCTGTGCGTTGGCGCAGTGGTTAGAATGCAGCATTGCAGCCTAACTCTGCCCAATGCCAGGAGTTCGATCCTGACTGGTTCAAGGCTGACTCAGTCTTCCATCCTTCCGAGGTCAGTAAAATGAGGACCCAGATTGTTAGGGGTAATACGATGACTCTGTAAACCGCTCAGTGATTGCTGTAAAGCACAGGTGTGTTGCTCCTGGTTTGGCCCAGTTCGGCTGAACCGGTATTAGAATTCAGGCCTGGGTCACAGAACCGGCAGTGACCCAGGCCTGTCATACCCCTGAACCGGTTCCCTCACCACCGCTGGGCCACGGCCATTTTGGATTTAAGTTACTGTGCGTGCACAGCTCACTGTAAATTGTTCTGCGCATGCGCGAAGAACAATTTATAGTGAATAGTGCACGCGCGCGGGTTGTAAACGTAGCAAAACCGGCAGCAACCCACCCTTGCTGTAAAGCATTATGAAGTGGTATATAAATGTATTGCTATTACTATTTGCTGTGCCAGCACACAAATAATTGAGATGGGAATCTATAATAAAGAAAGGTGGCTCAAAAAAGTAAGAGGTGTTGGGAGTGAATGGGAAGGCATCTTATACCACATTTCCTAGCCTAGTTGTGTTGGGCATTAACATCTGCCATCACCTGGCCGTACTTGAGGAAGCTTCATCCAGTTGGTTAGAGAGCTAGTGAGTTTTAGGTAAAAAGCAGAAACCAATTGGACAAGATAATGTAATTGCTACATTATTTGCAACAGAATCCCCATTCAATGAAGTACTCCGATTCCTATGAATATTAAACCCAATAGCCCACCTAGCAGTTTGAAAGCCTGCAAATGCGAGTAGATTAATAGGTACCACTTCAGTGGGAAGGTAACAGCATTCCGTGCACCTCTGCATGTAGCCATGTTGGCCACATGATAATAGAGATTGTCTGTGGACGATGCTATCTCTCTCGGCCAAGAAACAGAGATGAGCATTGTACCTTTACCTTAAAATCCAATGATATATAGCAGCTATTGCAGCCTACAAAAATCTACACAAGTGTTGCTAAAGAAAAGAACTGCTGATGGAATGCTCTAGTATTTTTGTGGGGGGGGGGGCACTGGAGAAATAGCAATATGCCAGGTAAATATTTATGGGATTGCATTTGATTAATAGAGATGCACATTACAAAAGCCCACTCACTTTTTAATGGTTGTGATTGGGAATTTCTACTTGGGAATTTCAAGTAGAGGAGATCATTAAACATGACCTCAAATGGTACTCAAACTCTCTATCATTTTAAGGAAAAGGCTGTTGGGTTAAACCCATGAATTTGCATCAACATTAACTGATTATCACACATCCTTCCCTTTCCTAACTCACTCAGCATGTGGCCCAGCAATAACTATCCGATGAGTACTCAGAAGCACAGTACAATATACTCATCTCACATGAGAAATAATTTCTTTTGGAAGGATACTGAGTGAATGATTGCCCTATAGTTTGAGTTACTGAAGCATTTCCTTAACAATCCTTTTTTCCCCCCTGACTAATAAAAATAGGTTGATTTTGGATAAAATTCTGGATACCTCTCATGTTGTCTTGCTTGAAAGAGATTGCCAGTTACAGATTAAAAGCTAATGGGTATCAGAGGAGGCAGCAGCAGCCATAAAATAAAATCTAAATTCGTAAGAATTAGGTTTAGACAGACCAATTAGTCAAGCATGAAATTTCAAGGATGGATAACAAATTAACAGAGTTGGAAGGGACCTTATAGGTCATTTAGTCCAACCCCCTGTCAAGCAGAATCCTACGCCATTTCTGACAAATGGCAGCCCAATCTCTTCTTGAAAGTCTCAAGGGATGAAGTCCCCACAACTTCTGAAGGCAACTTCCGTTCATTGGTTGATTGTTGTCATTGTCAGAAAGTTCCTCCTTATTTCTAGTTTGAATCTCTTCTTGGTCAGTTTCCATCCATTATTCCTTTCTGGTCTTCAGGTGCTTTGAAGAATAGCTCGACCCCCTCCTCTCTGTGGCAGCCCCTCAAATATTGGAACACTGCTATCCTTTCTCCGCTGGTCCTTCCCTTCACTATACTAGCCATGCTTAGTTCCTGCAACCCTTCAGCGTACGTTTTAGTCTCCAGTCCCCTAATCATCTTGGTTGCCCTTCTCTGCATTTTTTGTAGAGTCTCAGCATCTTTTTTATAGCGTGGTGACCAAAGCTGGATGCCTTACTCTAGATGCAGTCTTACTAGGGGTTTATAGAGTGGTATTAGTACCTTGATTGTATCTCTCTATTAATACAATTTAGGGTTCTATCGGCTTTTTTTGGCTGCCGCTGCACACTGCTAGCTCATATTTAGCTAGTTGTCTACTAAGATTCCAAGTCCCGCTCACTGCTATTAAGCCTGTTTTCACGCAGTTTATATGTGCACTTTTGGTTTTTTTTTTACCTAAGCGTAGGACTTTACTTTTCTCTATATTGAATTTCATTTTGTTAGATTGGGCCCAGTGTTCAAGTCTGTCAAGATCCATCTGGATCTTGAGCCTGTCTTCTAAGGTGTTATCTATTCCGGCCAGCTTAGTATCATCTGCAAATTTGGTAGCAATAGCAATAGCAGTAGACTTATATACCGCTTCATAGGGCTTTCAGCCCTCTCTAAGCGGTTTACAGAGAGTCAGCATATTGCCCCCAACAATCTGGGTCCTCATTTTACCCACCTCGGAAGGATGGAAGGCTGAGTCAACCCTGAGCCGGTGAGATTTGAACCGCTGAACTGCTGATCTAGCAGTAGCCTGCAGTGCTGCATTTAACCACTGCGCCACCTTGGCTCTTGGCTCACCTTGGCTCTTGGCTCACCTTGGCTCTAAGTTCCCATTCTATTGGTGGTCAACCAGATGCCATAGAAAAATCTGAAGAAGATAAGAATTTCTCATATCTCAAAACAAGATGCTTGTTCTCAGCACCCGAAATCCAAATCAATTGTTTCTGAACATGGCAGTCTCATAGGTGACAAATGTTGGTAGACCCATCTTTCAGAAATGGAAACTTCTGTCTGCACAATCATCAGTAAGATTTATAGTTACAACAAGGAAACCACATGTCTATTGTCTTCTCTCTTACCTTCATATCTAACTTGGATAAAGTGTCCTGCCTTCAGAAGTTGGATCTATGAGCCAACCAATTTAATGGCTACAATCAAACAGGCCATCTATTGTGATTGCCTGTTCAGTCACCTTAAACACAAGGAATATTTGTATCAATAAGAGATCAAGCTTTGGAGTTGTGCTTTGCATAGCCTTCATGGAATGTGAGCTCCTTCATCATTGCTAACTGAGCAAGCTGTGATAAATCATGATAAATGAGCAAGCCGTGACCCTCAGGATTGTCCCCCCTTTGTGGTTGTCATTCACCTTCAACAAACACAGTGTGAGCAGTGGCAATTCCAAACACAGGTAGTAACTCCAACTGCAGTATCCAAAGGTAAACATATTGGTATCTAACTACCTGTAGCCAGCAATCAGCAGTTCCTTTGGCATATTTTCAAAGATGCTTGCATCTTGCAATCTGAACAGCGTCTTTCATGAAATCCTCACTCACAGACCCATCCCTGACTGGCTGTTCATTGGGAGGGGAGTGTGGCAAAAATGATCTGAGTAGTGTATTCTTTCCTCTCTCCCCATCCAATCAGGCGATACCAAGTTACTCGTGTCTTGATAAAAAGCAATTTAGTCTTCATCATAAAAAGAAACGTCGTTTGACATTTTACCATCTTGTTATCCACATTAATTGAGAAGTCATTTCTTCCCTGTTGGACCAGTGTTAGCATTTTAAGGCCTTACTTGTGCACTTATATTGATCTAAGCAAGCATCTTTTTTTTAAAATTACAATGTCATTAGTTTATAGTGCAGCATACAAAGAAAATACAAAAGTAAATAATGGGGGAAAATAAGGAAGGAAAAAGGGAAAAGAAAAGGGGGAAAGAAAGAAAAGGCATTGATTTCAAAACATTTCAGTTTAGTAGAATAAGGTATTAACATCAAACTTCAACTTTTTACTTTTACATAATAGTTTAAACTAGTCATTGCTATAGCAACAAATCTATCTAATTGGTAAAACCCAAAATCAAAGTTTCTTTTCTCCACCCCACCTCAAGCACAAAGTCTAAAAGCAGTTTCCAAGTAGAAATAAAAGTATTTGTATTTTTTTTCTTTAATCAAAGCTGATCTGTGATATTTAACTTTATATTTTAGTATGTCTAGCTAAGACATTGCCAGGACGTTTACACTGTGTCCAATGTTTTAATGTGTGTATATAATAAAAAAAAACTTTTTAATTTAAAAAAAACCCCAAAGCTGATCTAAACAAGCATCTTTGTTTTGAATTCCATCCCATCATTTGTCTGAAGAATTACAAATAATTCTGAAAGGAACGGTTGTTTATAATGTACATGTGGTCAATTCCTGCTTAATTCAATATAGGGGCATAAAATACAATTGGACAAATCCTGTTTATTAAGGTAACAGAGCTGATTCAGACACATTCTTAATTTGCAGACGTCAATACAATTGCTTGATTTAAATAACGCAGCTAACTGGTTTCAGATGTTTGGAAAAGAATGTCTTCAAAAATAACTTTACACTTTAAATTATTCCCTGGTATTATTATGGTTGCATTCATACATGATACACAACCAGTTAAAACAAATTGTGCTTTTGGAAAAAAAAATCGAGAATCAAACTTCCAGAAAAGCTACATAACTATGGTTACTTTAGCCCGTTCCTTGTTTGTTTTCTCCATCTGTCAGTCCTCAGAAGAAATGTGTTATGAACTAGGAAGAAGGATAATTTAAAACCTCACTGGTGTGTCTTTCTTGTAAGCCAATGAAAATTTCTCAACTCTCCCTCCCATATGTATGTGTATGTGAGTATGTGTATATATGCATGTGTGTATGTGTCTAAAATAGCCTAGCTAAACTGTTTATGTAGTATCTGCTTTGTTTTTAGAATCTATCCAGAGTTCACTACATGATACCTTCTTTCCTTTTTTCCTTCTTTCTTTCCTTCTTTCTTTTTTCTTTTTTTTCTTCCTTCTTTCTTTCCTTCCTTCCTTGCCTCCCTCCTTGACTCTGCTGGATTTTGTATAAGCTACCCAGACTCATTTCAGTTCATTTGGGAGACCATGTAAATGTGATGAAAAATGAGATAATGAAGGACTGCCTTGAGTTTCGACCATGATAAGCAGAAGACTACCTGTATCCATTCACATTTGTTCTGGTTCTCCCTTCCTTCCTTCCTTCCTTCCTTCCTTCCTTCCTTCCTTCCTTCCTTCCTTCCTTCTTTTTTTTCCCTTCCTTCCTTCCTTCCTTCCTTCCTTCCTTCCTTCCTTGCCTCCCTCCTTGACTCTACTGGATTTTGTATAAGCCACCCAGACTCATTTCAGTTTTGGAAGACCATGTAAATGCGATGAAAAATGAGATAATGAAGGACTGCCTTGAATTTCAAACATGATAAGCAGGCTCCATTATATTTATAACTCGAAGACCACCTGTATCCATTCACATTTGTTCTGGTTCTCCTTCCTTCCTTCCTTCCTTCCTTCCTTCCTTCCTTCCTTCCTTCCTTCCTTCCTTCCTTCCTTCTTTCTTTCTTTCCTTCTTTCTTTTTTCTTTCTTTCCTTCCTTCCTTCCTTCCTTGCCTCCCTCCTTGACTCTGCTGGATTTTGTATAAGCCACCAGACTCATTTCAGTTTTGGGAGACCATGTAAATGCGATGAAAAATGAGATAATGAAGGACTGCCTTGAATTTCAAACATGATAAGCAGGCTCCATTATATTTATAACTCAAAGACCACCTGTATCCATTCACATTTGTTCTGGTTCTCCCTTCCTTCCTTCCTTCCTTCCTTCCTTCCTTCCTTCCTTCCTTCCTTCCTTCTTTTTTTTCCCTTCCTTCCTTCCTTCCTTCCTTCCTTCCTTCCTTCCTTCCTTCCTTCCTTGCCTCCCTCCTTGACTCTACTGGATTTTGTATAAGCCACCCAGACTCATTTCAGTTTTGGAAGACCATGTAAATGCGATGAAAAATGAGATAATGAAGGACTGCCTTGAATTTCAAACATGATAAGCAGGCTCCATTATATTTATAACTCAAAGACCACCTGTATCCATTCACATTTGTTCTGGTTCTCCCTTCCTTCCTTCCTTCCTTCCTTCCTTCCTTCCTTCCTTCCTTCCTTCCTTCCTTCCTTCCTTCCTTCCTTCCTTCCTTCCTTCCTTCCTTCCTTGCCTCCCTCCTTGACTCTACTGGATTTTGTATAAGCCACCCAGACTCATTTCAGTTTTGGAAGACCATGTAAATGCGATGAAAAATGAGATAATGAAGGACTGCCTTGAATTTCAAACATGATAAGCAGGCTCCATTATATTTATAACTCAAAGACCACCTGTATCCATTCACATTTGTTCTGGTTCTCCCTTCCTTCCTTCCTTCCTTCCTTCCTTCCTTCCTTCCTTCCTTCCTTCCTTCCTTCCTTCCTTCCTTCCTTCCTTCCTTCCTTCCTTCCTTGCCTCCCTCCTTGACTCTACTGGATTTTGTATAAGCCACCCAGACTCATTTCAGTTTTGGAAGACCATGTAAATGCGATGAAAAATGAGATAATGAAGGACTGCCTTGAATTTCAAACATGATAAGCAGGCTCCATTATATTTATAACTCAAAGACCACCTGTATCCATTCACATTTGTTCTGGTTCTCCTTCCTTCCTTCCTTCCTTCCTTCCTTCCTTCCTTCCTTCCTTCCTTCCTTCCTTCCTTCCTTCCTTCCTTCCTTCTTTCTTTCTTTCCTTCTTTCTTTTTTCTTTCCTTCCTTCCTTCCTTCCTTGCCTCCCTCCTTGACTCTGCTGGATTTTGTATAAGCCACCAGACACATTTCAGTTTTGGGAGACCATGTAAATGCGATGAAAAATGAGATAATGAAGGACTGCCTTGAATTTCAAACATGATAAGCAGGCTCCATTATATTTATAACTCAAAGACCACCTGTATCCATTCACATTTGTTCTGGTTCTCCCTTCCTTCCTTCCTTCCTTCCTTCCTTCCTTCCTTCCTTCCTTCCTTCCTTCCTTCCTTCTTGATTAAGAATCTTTCTACTCTGCTCAGTGTTATCTATCCAACACTGATATGGCAACAATTTCATTCCTTCAATGAAATGAGAAGCAAAACATCTTCCAAGAAAAAAAACAAAAAAAAAACAGAAAAAAAAAAGCCCAGTGTCTTTCCCCAGGATTGTGCAGAAGGACCAGGTGTGGCAAAGAGTCATAGATAGTATTCACATTGTCCCCTCTTGTCAGAAGTAACTCAGGAAGCCATCCTAGTTAGGCTTTCTCCCTCCCCCCTTCCAACTCTGGGTCACTGTATTTATAGCCCTGTATTTATAGTAGCATTAAACTTCCTTAATCTGTTTCCTTCTGCCTAGGTTCTGGATCGCCCATAAAGTTAAAGCACACAAGCTAGATTAGATTTAGAACTTATGACTGATGTCGGGAACCTGCCTGCAGACTGTCTCTCTTTGATTTCCCCCAGAACAGTTGCAAAGCTGAGAATACAAATCAGAGGGCAATTTGCTTGCAACTTGGTCTGTGGGGAAGTAGCGGGCTATCTTTGTGTTCTGCTTGGTCATCAATAACTGATGAGCTCCCAATTCCCCCATGCATGAGATTAACATTCTCTCTTCTTGAACCTCATGGGCCGGCAAACTCAAAGGGAGGAAAGGAAGATAGCAAGGAAGGCCCATCGTCAGAGCTGCTGCTCATATATTTTCCTCTGTAACTAAGGGGGGAAACTTTACCCAAAAGGTTTACTTTTTATGAGTCCTGATTCAGTGTTGGCAACTCATTAAAACAGCCTGGATACAGTGTCCAAGTTGGGAGGGGGGGGGGGAGAGAGACCCTATCAGTGCAGAATTTACTTTTGAGCAGATTATGACAAGGATCTTCTTCTTCTTCTTCTTCTTCTTCTTCTTCTTCTTCTTCTTCTTCTTCTTCTTCTTCTTCTTCTTCTTCTTCTTCTAATTCTAATTCTAATTCTAATTCTAATTCTAATTCTTCTAATTCTAATTTTAATTCTCCTCCTCCTCCTTCTAATTCTTTTCCTCCTCCTTCTAATTCTTCTAATTTTTCCAATTCATCTCCTCCCCCTCCTTCTCCTCAACTTTGGGTGTCAAGGGAGATACAAAATTCTGGTTCTTGCACTTCTAGCAGCCTCAACCATTGCTATCTGATGCTGTTGTAGTGTGTCTTTGATATTGTCTCTCCATTTTCTTCTGGGTCTGTTATCTTGTTATCTTTGGCCTTCTTCTCTTTCGGACAGTGAGGAGGTTGGGGAGGAACATGGGCCAGTCCTGGAGTCTGGGGAAGGCTCTGATGAGGGCTCAGTGTCAGAGGCAGAGAGAAGGGCCAGAGCTGTATGCCAGTTACCATCTGCCTTCAGAGTCAGACATCAATGAGGCAGACGAACAGCTGGAGCCTGTCCCCGGTGTCCGGATGCGCAGAATTGCCAGACAAGGGGAACAGCTAAGAAACGGGGGTCAGCTTGGGAGTATGGCCACAGGTGGGAGTTCCTTGCCAGGTTTTGCAGATATCGGCTTGGCAGCTCTCCAAGCCAGATAAGGTCTGGGACTGTAATCCTCCCTTGAAAAACTTTGATGGATGTGAATGAGCAGAATTCACAGTAAATTAATAAAATCTGCATAAAATATAAAATATAAATCTGTGGCCAGTCAGAGGTGGTATTTACAGGTTCTCCGAACTATTCAAAATGTCTGCTGCTGGTTCTCCAGAACTGGTCAGAACCTGCTAAATGTTATGTTATGTTTATTACATTTGTATGCCGCCCTATTCCCGAGGGACACAGGGCGGCTAACAAACAAGGTAGGGGAGAGGGGGATACAACAACAGACAAAGACAAAAACAAATACAAAAAACAGTTTAAAAAAACAACACAACAGTCGCAACAATTCAAGTGGGGCTGGGAACTCATCAGCCCCAGGCCTGCCGGAACAGCCAGGTCTTGGTAGCTTTGCGGAAAGCCTGAAGGGTGGTGAGGGGAGATCGTTCCAGAGGGCCGGAGCAGCCACAGAGAAGGCCCTCCCCCGAGGGGTCGACAGTCGACATTGGCTAGTGGATGGTATTTGGAGGAGGCCCAATCTGTGGGATCTAATTGGTCGTAGGAAGGTAATTGGCAGGAGGCGGTCTCTCAAGTACCCAGGTCCAATACCATGTAGGGCTTTAAAAGTAACGACTAGCACCTTGAAGCGCGTCCGTAGCCCAACAGGCAGTCAGTGCAGCTCGCGGAGGATAGGTGTAACGTGGGTGTACCGAGGTGCACCCACAATCGCTCGCGCGGCTGCATTCTGGACAAGCTGAAGTCTCCGAATGCTCTTCAAGGGCTGCCCCATATAGAGCGCGTTACAGTAAATACCACACACACCCTACTCTCTCTCTCACACAAACACATATACACACAGAGCCATTTATATATAGAGAGAGGTTGTTTTATTTTTTTTCCAGCTGGAAATGAGATAGCCGCAAAACCCTTCCTTCTGTATCTTTTTCACTCTATGAAAACAGGGTTAGAGATCAATTGATTTACCATCACAATTGATTACGCGACTTTCCTGCTATCTCTCTTGTGGCAATAGGCAGACCCTCGAATGGATCTTTCATTAGAGAAGTCACCGAAAAGCTGAGGTTCACTGGAAGCTTATATAGCTTGTCACTGACTCCTTAGTCCATTAACCGGGCATTAAGATTACTTAATGGTTACACATAAAAACCCAATTCTTGTGTCATTAGATCCAACATTTAAAAAAAAAATAACTTGGAAAAGAAATCCTTATAAGCTCTTAACATTGATTTCCTGCTGTATTTGAACTTACAAAGAGGAGAGGGTGAACTGTTTATTGTTTACTCACATAGTTTCTATGGCACATTTTAGTTTGTCCTAACATTTTAGGTTATCCTAGGTCTTTTATGAGAGAGAGAGAGAGAAGGGAAAAAGAGGCATTCGTGTATCTCTTTTGTCCATTCTTCTACTTAATTTTATTGGCTATGGCAAGCAGTCTGTTGTTAGCGATGCTCAAATGGTGCCTTGGCTATATCAATGCCACACACACACTCACACACACAGTGAATTAGGGAAGTTATGAAAAATGATTTCTGATGCAGAGGTGGGTTCCTACCAGTTCGCACCTATTCTATAGAACCGGTTCGTCAAATCTACCGAACCAGTTAGAAGAGGTTCTACCAGTGGACCCGGAAAGCAGGCCACACCTACAGAAGAGGTTCCAAATTTTTTGAAACCCACCACTGGTCCTTGGATATGATTATTCTACACTATCATGCTCCTATTTATAAAACTCAGTGCCTCTGTGAAAGGTAAGGATGACTACTGCGTTTGTGGTACAATCAGAACATTGTGTGTGTTGAAGTTGTTTTAACGCAAACCAAAGGTGCCTTTTAAAAAACAAGGTTACATCATATTCTTATGCATGCCAGTGCTGTGTGTGAGGTAATTTAAGGTGGTTCTGACAAGTGTCTTCGGCATCTTCATATCCGGTCACATGGGCGGCAAGCCACTCCCATCCGGCCACATGGACAGCAAGCCACTCCCACAAAGGAGGCCACACCCACAGAGTAGGTTCGAACAATTTTTGAAACCCACCACTGTTCTGATGGGACATTTATTGTGTAACTACTTGTAATTCCGTGACACAAGAAGAACCACCAGGACAATTTCATAGAATCATAAGAGTCGTCACAGACACTTTGGGGAAAAAAATCTCTCTTCTGGAGAAACGGATCTTCCAGTCAGCTGAACAAAAGGAAGTAAAAATGTTAAGGGGATTCTTAAAGAATGGCAGATCAACCACAAATGTTGTCATCAAAAGCATTTGCATCGGAAACCAGAAGAGCAGCTCCCTGGCGCACATGTGCGGGAACACCGGAAAACGGAAGAGGTGTTTCCCCGTGCGCATGTGTGCCAGGGAGCTGCTCTTCCGGTTTCAGGCAATCTCCTGCATGCGAAGACCAGCTGGCACGCCAGAACCTGGAAGAGCAATGGCGACAGCTGATGTGGCTGGAGAGATGGCTCTGCATGCCACTTCCAGCACAAATGCCATAGGTTCGCCATCACACACACACACATTATAATTAGTGTGTGTGTATACGAGATGCCATGGCTCAGTGGCTAAGACGCTGAGCTTGCCGATCAGAAAGGTCAGCAGTTTGGCAGTTCAAATCCCTAGCGCAGCCGTTCCTTGTCCCAGCTTCTGCCAACTAAGCAATTCAAAAGCATGTAAAAAATGCAGGTAGAAAAAATAGGAACCACCTTTGGTGGGAAGGTAACAGCGTTCCATGCTCCTTCAGCATCTAGTCATATTGGCCACATGACGACGGAGATATCTTTGGACAGCACTAGTTCTTCGGCTTTGAAACAGAGATGAGCACTGCCCCTAGAATCAGGAACGACTAGCACATATGTGCGCGGGGAACTTCATCATATATGTATATTGTATATTGTATATTGTATATTGTATATTGTATATTGTATATTGTATATTGTATATTGTATATTGTATATTGTATATTGTACATTGTACATTGTACATTGTACATTGTACATTGTACACTGTACACTGTACACTGTACACTGTACACTATACACTATACACTATACACTATACACTATACACTATATACTATATACTATATACTATATATTATATACATACATACATACATACATACATACATACATACATACATACATACATACATACAATGAAGAGACCTATAAAAAGGGAATTAATGTAGAATGTTTGCAGACAATCAAAGTGGACAATTCAGTTTCTCCTTCCTGCTATGCAAATAATTTGCAAGCTTTGATGAAGACATGAAGATATTTCAGAAGAGAAAGCTTCTCCCACGCTAAGCTACCATTGCAATCTTTTGATACTGCTTCTGCCTGCATTAACCTGTAACAGAATGGTGCTTTAGTGAAAAGAGAGAAAGACCTCTCTTTGCTTCAGAGAATTATTTAAAGATAAAATATTGTGTGTTTAAGATCCCAGGAAAGTTTGATGGTATAGATAAATCTCTTTAGTGTGTTCCATAATTGTTAAGCTAATCTCTTGATAGAAATAGAGACCGGGAGCACTTTTAATTGAGCAATTGCTTATAATTCCATTTTAAATAATCATGAAGGAGAATGGCTGGACTTGAATCTCCTGTTATAGATAGATAGATAGATAGATAGATAGATAGATAGATAGATAGATGGATGGATGGATGGATGGATGGATGGATGGATGGATGGATGGATGGATGGATGGATGGATGGATGGATGGATGGATGGATGGAAAGATAGAAAGATAGAAAGATAGAAAGATAGAAAGATAGATAGATAAGATTAAGTGGGCTTGCTTTGAGTCTCCCCCTTTTGGTTGTGATTTCCCTGAGTTGTAGGTTCCTTGCCCTGAAGATCATTGTAGTTCTCCCCATCCACATTCCAGTTGATAGTTTTGGGGTGCCAGTCTTGAGCAGCAGTTTGTTGCTTATACATTTCTTGAAACTGAACGTGTTCCTTTTTTACTCTGAATTGTAAAAATTTGCTGTGGAAGGCAAAAGGAGACAGGGACGGCAGAGGATGAGATAGTCAGATAATGTCATCAACACATTGAGTATGAATGTGGGCAATGTTCAGTAGAGGATAGGGGTCCTGGCATGCTGTAGTCCACAGGGTTGTGAAGAGCCAGACATGACAAAAATAAAATTTACTATAAATAAACAAAAATAGGTGTAGTTTTATCTATCTGTCTGTCTGTCTGTCTATCTATCTATCTATCTATCTATCTATCTATCTATCTATCTATCTATCTATCTATCTATCCCCCGCATCAATCTGTCATGAGCTGTAAGCCATAATCATCACAATTATGACAAATCACGGCTTGAACTATCTTACTTTGAATGTAATGAGTCTATCTCATATATTAGTTTCACCTTTTAAGTTGCATTACTGAAATAAACTTTTGCATGATATTCTAATTTTTTGAGTTACACAGACACACACATGCAATAATACCATAATTAATATTACTATTGGATTATATTTGATTATAGATAAAATTGTATAGGGCAATTAGAAGGGAAGATTATATTTTAAGTATTAAGGGAATAATGGTTATAATTATAGTGTGTATAAAATTATGTTTATTCAAAAGAGGGTTGATACAGACAGCACACTGCCATTGTAGAAATGGAAATGTTGTGCATAACAAAGAAAAATATATAATAAAATATTTTTTTAAAAAGAGTCAGAAGTATTTAAGAAGAAAACATAAAGAAAATTGCAGCTAGCCAACAATTAAAACAAATCGTAGAGTGGTCAGATAACCAGAGAAATCTGAAACTGGATAAAAAGAGAGGAAAGAGAAACATACTTTTAATTAGATTTTATTTCCGTGGGAAAAATTATAGGCATATAGTCCCTGACTGATGTTTGCGAACCCGGTGCAGTGGTTAGAATACAGTATTGCAGACAAACTTTGCCCACTGCCAGGAGTTCGATCCTGACCGACTCAAAGTTGACTCAGCCTTCTATCCTTCCGAGATCAGTAAAATGCCAGATTGAGCCTGATTGTTGGAGGCGATAAGCTAACTGCTTAGAGAGGGCTATAAAGCACTGTGAAGTGGTATATAAGTCTACATTCTATGGCTATTATGGTTGTAAGTTGTTACAGTCGTCAAGTGTGTCAGCCACATTACCCACCCAATTTTACAACCTTTGTTTTGTGTGTGCCAATTTGGCGGTTGTGAAGTGAACCCATTGTTTGCTACGGGGAACTCATTTTTGCCGAAAACCGGAAGTGACAGATTTGAACACTCGGCCCTATCCAACAAAATGAAATGTACTGTAGAGAAAAGTAAAATTGTACAGTTAGGCAAAAATAACCAAATGTACAAGTACAGATTAGGTGACACTTGGCTCAAGAACCAACAGATGGATGGAAACCATTCAAGGAGAGAAACAACTTAGAAGTAAGGAGAAACTTCCTAAGAGTGAGAACAATTAATTAATGAAATGGTTTGCCTTCAGAAATTGTGGGCGCTTTATCAATGGAGGCTTTTAAGAAGAAATTAGACAGCCATTTGTCTGAAATATAGTATAGGGTCTCTTCCAACTCTATTTTTATCTATCTATCTATCTATCTATCTATCTATCTATCTATCTATCTATCTATCTATCTATCTATCTATCTATCATCTATCTATCATCTATCTATCATCTATCTATCTATCTATCTATCTATCTATCTATCTATCTATCTATCATCTATCTATCTATCTATCATCTATCTATCATCTATCTCTATCTATGTATCTATCTATCATCTATCTATCTATCTATCATCTATCTATCATCTATCTGTCTATCATCTATCTATCTATCATCTATCTATCTATCATCTATCTATCTATCTATCTATCTATCTATCTATCTATCATCTATCTGTCTATCATCTATCTATCTATCTATCTATCTATCATCTATCTCTATCTATGTATCTATCTATCATCTATCTATCTATCTATCATCTATCTATCATCTATCTGTCTATCATCTATCTATCTATCATCTATCTATCTATCTATCTATCTATCTATCTATCTATCTATCTATCTATCATCTATCTGTCTATCATCTATCTATCTATCTATCTATCTATCTATCTATCTATCTATCTATATCTATCTATCATCTATCTGTCTATCATCTATCTATCTATCTATCTATCATCTATCTATCTATCATCTATCTATCTATCTATCTATCTATCTATCTATCTATCTATCTATCTATCTATCTATCTATCATCTATCTGTCTATCATCTATCTATCTATCTATCTATCATCTATCTGTCTATCATCTATCTATCTATCTATCATCTATCAATCATCTATCTATCTATCTTCTATCTATCATCTATCTATCCATCCATCCATCCATCCATCCATCCATCCATCTATCCATCTATCCATCCATCTATCTATCAATTCTCTATCTATCAAGATAGGAAGATGTAGAGAAATCTGGCCCATAGAATAACCAAGAACTAGGCATGACTGAATGGATAACATCATACATGTGAGGGTAAGCATGTGTTTCATGCAATGAAACCCTCTTGAGAAGGAAGGATTTCAAACATGTATGCTATTCTGGAAAATATGACTCCAAAAGTGAACTCCAAAAAGTCTAATCCATACTAATGTCACACAAATCGACCACCTAACATTCCTTCTGCTCCTTAAATGACAAGCTAGTTAATGTTGTGATGTTCATGGTGTTGTGTCTTTTCAAAAAGATTCAATCTTTGGAGCATGTAATAAACTATGGTAAGAAAACCTTAGAATTCCCAAGTTGTTGTTGTTCTGGCCGAGACTTCCCAAGAGCGTGCAGCAAACTCCTCCTCCCGATAAATTTCCCTTTTATTAATTTACTGTGAATTCTGCTCATTCACATCCATCAAAGTCTTTCAAGGGACATTATCTGGCTTGGAGAGCTGACAGGTCAATATCTGCAAAACTTGGCAAGGAATCTCGGAGAGTCACGAACCAATTAAGCGAACTAATTGTCTCCTGCAAACTCCACTCCCCTTTTGCTCCTGCTTTTTTTCATCTGGGAAAGGCCATTCATCTTTTACCTGTAGCTTTACTCCCAAATCGACCCCTGTTCTTTAGCCGTTCCCTTCATCTGGCAACTCTGCGCATGCGCACAGTGAGAACAGGCTCCAGCTCTTCATCTGCCCCACTGATGTCTGACTCTGAAGGCAGCTGATGACTGTCAGACGGCTCTGGCCCCCTCTCTGCCTCTGACACAGAGCCCTCATGATAGCTGGCCCCAGGACTGGCCCACGTTCCTCCCCAATCTCCTCACTGTCTGAATCCGCTGCCAGCTCTGCTGGCTGCTGGTGGGCCACAACGGTTGCCAGGATGAGCATCACAACTCTAGGAATAAACCCAAGGCTAGAAAAGGCCAAGCAAAGACTTTAAGATCATTTCCATCATTCCCTTGGCACTTAAAGTTTGGGTTGACCAATTTTGTTGCCCTGTCTGAAAGGAGAACAAAGAAAGGAAATGGAAACACATCTCAGTGCCATAGGAATGCAAAGCTGGCAACGGGGAAGAATAAAACATAAGGAGAATCGTTTTGAGAGATCCCAGTAATTTCAAACCAGCTGTGACACCCCTGTTACGGGAGCCTCTCTTCACAGCCGACGTCCCAGCGAGAGAAAAATCTACCTGCCATTTCTGCATCAAGGACACACTTGGAAATGCAACAAAAACAGCATGGGGAGTCTTGCATGCCTGCTCGCCTCCACAAAGGTTGCCACGCAATTTCATGCGGGCATTTTATCAGCAACAGATGGGCTTTTAATACCCTGCTAATCCATATTTTACATACAGCTTGGGTGCTTTGTGTGATAACTATGATTAAATAAAATCACTTTTAAAAAAAATAAAGCCGTTGAGGGTGGACACAGAAGCTACGACAACTTGTGTCCCAGAAAAGAGAGAGAGAGAGAGAGAGAGAGAGAGAGAGAGAGAGAGAGAGAGAGAGAGAGAGAGATGGAAATAAGACATTCAAAATGTTTGTCTGTCTTGTGAACAACGCGTTCCTTTTAAATATATTTTCAGCCTCAATTTTTTAATTGCCTTTTTTCAGATAACGTGTAGATCATACACAGGGGAAGCTGTTCTTCCGTGCAATGTAGTCAGACCTTAAAGGCCTGAATTTTGAACTTTTTTTTTTTAAAAAAAACCTTCGAAATGTGAAACAAATAGCTAGTCATCACCAGCGAACCGGTTGTGAAGGTAAGTGCAGCCCGGCTCTGCCTTGCATCGTCTCAGTTGCCCCCCCCCGCAGCAAACCTCAACCAAACTTAGCTGAGACAAAACCCTAGGATCTGTACATGGCTGCATGGGAGTCTTACAACAGCCAATAGAATACATGTTCTTGCACAGGAACAGGAAGCTCAAGTCCAAAATCCAAGGGAAATACTCCCCACCCCACTCTGAACTCCATGTGGTGAGCTGCCCAGAATCACATATGTTTGGTGGTTCTACTTAATGAATGAATGGACCTTCTTTCCAATCAGCCTCCAGCAGTGGGATATGACAGGTACGCCCCGGTATGGGCGTACCGATGCCTGCCGGGATCACCAGGTATTGTTCCGCTATGGTGCTCTGGAGGGCCCACCTGCCTGCTCTTCTTACCTGTATTTGAGCTGATTGGGGCTTTCGCACACGCGCACAGAGCGTACGGCACCTGCGTGACGCTCGGCCGAGCAGCTGGAGCGTCGCGGGTGGTAAGTATGCATATGCACGCTGCATGTGTGCACGTGGTGGACGCTCGGCCCCGTTGCAGTGTACTGGTTGTAACGAAACAACAATAGACACGAAACACGAAACAACACGAAACAACAATAGACACACAGCCAGCACCAATCAGCACCAATCTACCAATCATGATACAACCACACAACCAATCATTCCACTTACTGAAACAAAGCCAGCAACTCCACACACCCCCACCAAGATTTATAGAAAGACGGCAGCTCCGACCACGCTTTTAAGCCAAAAACACCAGCCTGAAGATGGCAAGTAAGACCTCGTTGAAACATTGCCAAGACAATCTCAATCTTACACGGGAAAAGACCTGAATTCCAAAGTGTTAATTGATTTCTCCTTTTTCTCCTTGAGACACATAGGCACATACAGACGTACAGGTAGTCCTCGACTTACGATCTCAATTGAGCCTGAAATTTCTGTTGCTGAGCAAGACAGTTGTGAAGGGAGCTTTGCCTCATTTTATGACCTTTCTCGCCACCATAGTTAAGTGAATCACCGCTGTTGTTAAGTGAATGTCACGGTTGTTAAATGAGTCTGGCTTCCCCGTTGAGGTTGCTGGTTAGGAGATTGCCAAAGGGGATCCCATGATCCCAGTACACTGCATCCGTCGTAAATATGAGTCACTTGCCAATCATCTGAATTTTGATTGCCTGGCCAAAGGGGTGCTGCAGCCGTCGTAAGTGTGAAGAATGGTCATAAGTCACTTTTTCATGCCCTTCTAACTTCGAACAGTCACTAAACAAATCATTGTAAGTTAGGGACTACCTGTATAAGAATATTTGCAGAGCAGGTACTGGATGTGGGAATTTATCACCCTTTCCATTTTTACACATTAGCCTCAGTGAAAATAGAGAAATAAATCAGAGCAGTTGCTCTTAAAAAAAACATCTGTTAATATTTCTCCTCCGACATGTTTTCTTCCTCCAATTGTCTAATTTCTTATTATGAATTTCCAATTCAATGGCCACAAAAAAAGGAATAAATTTTTTTTAAAGGTATTTGTAAACCATAAAGGTAAAGGTTCCCCTCGCACATATGTGCTAGTTGTTCCCGACTCTAGGGGGCGGTGCTCATCTCCATTTCAAAGCCGAAGAGCCAGTATTGTCCAAAGACGTCTCCGTGGTCATGTGGCCGGCATGACTAAATGCCGAAGGCACACGGAACGCTGTTACCTTCCCACCAAACGTGGTCCCTATTTTTCTACTTGCATTTTTACATTCTTTCGAACTGCTAGGTTGGCAGAAGCTGGGACAAGTAATGGGAGCTCACTCTGTTACGCAGCGCTAGGGATTTGAACCGCCGAACTTTCTGATCGACAAGCTCAGGATCTTAGCCACTGAGCCACTGCGTCCCTTCTTGTATTGTACACAATACAACTTGATATAAGAAATCCAGAGTTACAAGACAACCTGTGCAAGTTAATCTACTATCAGTCCAGACAATTCTTCTATTGTTAAACAATTTTTCCTCCTGTCAATAACATTTCCCTAATGTTCCGCTGAATTCTCCTTTCCTGTAATTGAAAACTAGGCCTTTATTTGATTAACTTGGCTTGAATCCATTGAAAATTACCTTTTAAGAAAAGAGACCAAAAAAACCTTCTCCTTCAAACATGAAGAAATGATTCTCTACGCAATGCTCTTAATATCTCAAGGAAAAAAAGGATCAATAGCTTCTTTCCTAAAATGATTCCATCTGAAAATTGATTATTTCTAATGAAGGCAGATATGAACTAAAAGTTCTGAAATAATGATTATGTAACCTTATTTTTTTATGGCCACTGTTATTAACAGAAAAGCGAAGATTATGGGCAACTTTAAAGATTAATGCTCTTGTCCCAATTTATTGCATGCATTGGCTGGAATAATAATATGTTTTTTTTTTAGATAAAATACATATCCAATATGAATATCAATATGGTAAAATTAACTCATCAATATAACCGCTCATTTAAAAAAAAATATCTACAAGGAAGCTTTCTTGACAGGATATGGTATAGCAGATATATTTGTAGCAGTGGGAGATCAAAATAATGTGCAGGATGAATAATGTGAAGGAAAAGATAAATTTGAATAGCAAGGAATAGCTTTAGAAATAGAGATGAACATTCTTCTAGTTGATAAGGTTTTTGTACAACACAATACCCAATAATTGTAATTTTTAATATTTAGGAACATTGTTTATGGAAATCAGTCATACAGCTGATCCAAACTAAGTCCAGATGGATCCATGGGTGAGAAATTAATACCAAAACACAAGAAAAGAATTTGCCATTTAAAGCTTCCTAATCAAAATGTATGGCATCACAAATCCATATACCTTAGGGATTGTACCTCAATGGTTGCTATTTCCTTTAATTCAATACTACACCAATGCTGTAACTCTGTTATGTAGCAGGGCCCATAAAACACTTTACATTGTGTTATAAAAGTTTAAGCCCTAGCGATAAGAAGCACAGTCGGTTAATGTCTATAATTTGTCTGTGGTTTAGAATCTAAATTTGTCCATCGTTTAGAATCTAAAGTTGTCCAGCACCAAACTTTCTCCAAAAAGTTCTCATCTACTAGTAGCAGACAGCTTGAAATCTTCAGCTTTTTAAATATATTCTGCACTTATTCAGCATACCGCTGTTAACTGATGCGGGATTAGACAGCGGTTTCCCTATTTTGACTTTCTCCAGTCTATTAGACAGGAAAGCAGCAATCCACTTGTGCAGAAGTCCAGAAATGCCATGAGATTTAATTAGAGCAGCAGTTTATCGTGTACTACTGTATCAAAAGCCTTAGAAAAGTCTATGTAAACTGCATCTACAGCTTTACCTTGACCAAGACATCTAGTCCAGATATTTTTACAGTGCAAAAGTTGTAAATTACAGGACGAGTTTTTCCTATAACCAAACTGTTTGTTGGATTGCAAGTTATTTGTCTCTAAGTGATGAATGATGGATTGGTTTATGATTGATTCCCTAACTTTGCATGTAACACAACACAAAGAAATTGATCTGTAATTTGTTCTTTATATCTGCTTTGGTTTTTCTTGGTACGTATAAGTTTATAACTCGATTACTTTCAAGTAAAAAAAATGTTATAAAAATCTTCTACATTTGACAACCTGGAAACAGACGGTGCCAATTTAAAGATGCTAGATCAGCAGTTGTTAAAGCATAGTTTGCTTTTTTAAAATTATAATTCGAAGAACAGGCATTAAGATCCAGTTCAGGAGGATACAAATTAATACAAAAATTAAGCATACTATGATCGCTGTTAGAAAAGGGTTATTTAATGTGTAAAAACTTGCCTTGGGAAGTTGTGGGAGCTTCATCACTGGAAGCTTTCAAGAAGAGATTGGGCTACTATTTGTCAGAAATGGTGTAGGGTCTCCTGCTTGGGCAGGGGGTTGGACTAGATAACCCAGAAGGTCCCTTCCAACTCTGTTAAATCATTTTGAGTGAATAGAGGCAGCAGGGAATTGTAAGCCATTCAGAGTTATCCTCTGATAAGATGGATGGCCAATAAATTTTATAAAGAAGCTAATGAAAAATAAAAAATCTCAAAAGTGATACCCAATTACCAAAACTGCAGTAGTATTTACAGAGTATAACATGAGTGACATGTATACCCTTAAAGAAAAGAACCAGAAAGCCACCCTGTTAAACAGCCTAATATTTGTCTGCAATGGGACTGTATTCCATGATAGATAGATAGATAGATAGATAGATAGATAGATAGATAGATAGATAGATAGATAGATAGATAGATAGATAGATAGATAGATGATAGATGATAGATAGATAGAGGCAGGCAGGCAGGCAGGCAGGCAGGCAGGCAGGCAGGCAGGCAGGCAGGCAGGCAGATAGATATAGATATATGGGGAAAATGGCTTAGGGGTTGAAGACCCTGACCCAGGCTGCTTTTGCCCTAATATAATCTTTTTAAAAATGCATTCATGCTCACTTTTTCTCAGTGCATTACAGGCAGATCGGGGCTGCATTGCTGGTCCATTGCATCCAAAGATGGAAGAATCTCCTAACTTCAGAAAAGTGTTATCTAAACCAAAGTGATTTGACAGCTTTTATCTCAATTCCTTGACTGCTGCTTAAGAGGATTAGTGACACGGGGTAGGTCCATGAGCGTAGCTGACAGTAAAAGGATCAATTGCAACTTATAGCTAAAAATCAATGGGATGTGTCTCGCTAAATTGGACTGATCCTCAGGTCGCCATAGGGAACGCTTCCCCCTTTCCTTATTTAGTTACAGGCTTAGCATCCAGAAATGATAATAATGAGACTCCTTCGAGTCCTTTGAAATAGATAGTCTTAATTTTTTTGTTGTTGCAGTTAGAGGTTAAACCTGCTCCAGAGGATGAGCCAGCAAGACACATTCTTGCAAATTGGATCCTGCTGCTTTAGTGATTATTTCAAGTTCTTTGCAGTAGGAGACGTATGAAGGATCACATATTTTATCTGTGTGTGTGAGAGAAAGAGAGGGAGGGAGGGAGGGAGGGAGGGAGGGAGGGAGAGAGAGAGAGAGAGAGAGAGAGAGAGAGAGAGAGAGAGAGAGAGAGAGAGAGAGAGAGAGATTGATTGTTGGGTGAATTTTCAAGTTAAAGTACAGTCTTATTTTGGCCAAGCTGAATTTGCTTTATGAAGAATACTTACTTGCTTGGAAAGAAGAGGAAAACAGAAGAGGAAAATATTGGACAAAATACATACGTGTTTGGAAAAGATGATTACAACAACATATTGACTTGAAACCTGAAATATTCCTGTTGGGGATTTTACCAGAAACTTATAGCAAAGAAAATGCATATTTGATTATCCATGTAATAAGCAATAGCAATAGCAATAGCAGTTAGACTTATATACCGCTTCATAGGGCTTTCAGCCCTCTCTAAGCGGTTTACAGAGTCAGCATATTGCCCCCAACAACAATCCGGGTCCTCATTTCACCCACCTCTGAAGGATGGAAGGCTGAGTCAACCCTGAGCCGGTGAGATTTGAACAGCCGAACTGCAGAACTAGCAGACAGCTGAAGTAGCCTGCAGTGCTGCATTTAACCACTGCGCCACCTCGGCTCTAGCGCAGCTAGAATTGTATTTGCACAACACTGGAAAAGTGAAAAGATTCCTACAGAGGAGAATGTGATCAGGAAAATATTAGAATGTGGCAGAAATGAACAGATTAACACTGGCTATTAAAAAGAAAGAACAAACTGATTATTATACTATATATGGTAATTATTTTATCTATGGTTAGAGAATAAATATAAAAATTAGAAATAAAAGTAGATGAATGAAATATAGAAAATGTATTATAAGAGTTAAAAGAGTTAAATTAATCAAGGAGAGGATTGTTACAGTATTAGACACTTAATGTATTGGTATTAAGATAAGAATAGATTAAATATTGAATATGCTTGTGAATTTTAACTGTTACTGCACAAAATATTTGTACTCAGATGACACACAGTTTAATGGAAGATGGATTGTTTGTATTAAAATAAAATAAAATAAATTAAAGGAAAGGAAAGAAGAGGAAGTGAGACATTTGTGGTTAGCTCTTTAAATCTTTCCTCCCCCCCCCATCTCCAGGTCTTGTAGTCTATCTCAATCCATTCCCATGCAAAACTATTTTAACTCCTCTGTAGTCTTGCAAATCGTTCTTCTCCCCTCTCCCCAGCGGTTCCACATAGTGGGTTTAACAGAATAATAGAGCTGGAAGGGACCTTGGAGGTCTTCTAGTCCAACTCCTTTACTATTCTAGACAAATGGTGGTCCAATCTCTTCTTAAAAACCTCAAGGCATCAAGAAGACTTATGGACCACTTGTGATAAATCGTCCTTGTTCTGCTGCATCATAAATTTTCCTACCTTCTCTCTATGGAGATTCTCAGTCATCCAGGTCATGGTTGTTCCAAAGGTGCTTTTTTCAAGAGGCAATTGGACTTTCTGGCCTTTCTTTGAAGAGGTTTCACTTCTCACCCAAGAAGCTTCTTCAGCTCTGGCTGGATGGTGGGGAATGGAAGGATTTATTCTCCTTGCAGACAGCTGGTCATTTGCATTGCTTTAGAGAGTTGTTAAGGCCACATGGAAGTTTATTTGTGTCCTATGGGTCGCCTGAGTAGTGCGAATGGGTTCTGGAGCCTTCTTGGAACTGTTGAAAGGATTGTATTGTAGTCTGGAGATAGATGATGTCATATCCCTCCCCCTCTGTTGAGAGAGAGCTATTCAGTTTTGACATAGTTGACTGCTTCGACCCCTCTTTCATATCAGCAGCCCTCTCTGTCCAAAATGTACACTTTGCTGTGTTCAAAAGATGGGCATTTGTCTTTTAAATGCAGATGGACTGCTGAATCTTGTCCTGATCGGTTTTATACCTAGTTAAGAATATAAAACAATAATTATTGTCATTGCATGTATTAGACATATTTAAAGTATTGTTTGGATTAATTTAGAAACCCACTTAATGCATATAAATAACTTGTAGATCCCCACAATTTTTACGAAAAAATAGTGAATTATTATAACCAATCATACCATAGTCACACACATAAAAAACCCCTCTGGAATTAGAGAAGTAAATCTTTTTCTTCCTAGTATATTCCCACAAGTGCAGAATCTGCTGTTTGGATCATGGAATGCCACTTTGGAAGGTCAGCTGCGTCTCCAGGCCGCAGGCTGTGGCTTGCATGTCTTTGTTGATGGTGTCTTCTTGCCATCTCTGTATTGGATGCCCGCAGGGTTGCTGCCCATTGACT
This sequence comes from Thamnophis sirtalis, assembly GCF_051295495.1. Classification (NCBI taxonomy): domain Eukaryota; kingdom Metazoa; phylum Chordata; class Lepidosauria; order Squamata; family Natricidae; genus Thamnophis; species Thamnophis sirtalis. Next base: position 13,782,148 of record NW_028261392.1, read on the forward strand.
TCTAGTCGGTAGGCAGTCTTGGCAATGGTGGAAGGTGCTGCTCTCAGGACATGTCCATAACAGCAGAGCCGGCCTTCTTTCATCTTCTCTATAATTGGTGCCACACCAAAATGTTGTTGAATGGTGTCATTTGTGATGTGGTTAAGAAGGGAGATGCGCAGGGGTGGGTTCCAGCAGTCACTACTGTCAGTTTGCACATGGGTGCGCTGTGCGTGCATGTGCAGTGCAATAAAAATTGTCCTGCGCATGCGCAGAAGCAAAAAACAAGATGGCGGTGCCTATGCCTCTGCCCGGAGAACCGGTTTGGGGCAGACCTGGGTTACTGCTGGTTCCAATGATCCAGGCCACCAAACCACTACCAGTTCAGCCAAACTGGGCCAAACTGGTAGGAACCCACCACTGGAGATCCCCGATATCCAATGGGGCATTTGCATTTCCATGGCATACAAATGCTGCCCAGCATTCCATGCCATGCAGTGCAACCTGGTGGATGATTATCTTTTATTTATTTATTTGTTGAGCATGTATAAGATAACAGATATAAGTATAAACATGATTATGAATACATGAAATGGATACAAATAAATGACATTAGGACAGGGACGGTAGGCACGATGGTGCGCTTATGCACGCCCCTTAAAGACCTCTTAGGAATGGGGTGAGGTCAACTGTAGACAGATTAAGGTTAAAGTTATGGGGGTTTGGGGATGAAACCACAGAGTTGGATAGTGCATTTCAGGCATTGGCCTCTCTGTTGCTGAAGTCGTATTTTCTGCAACCGAGTTTGGAGAGGTTTACCTTAAGTTTGTATCTATTGTGTGCTCCTGTATTGTTGTGGTTTAAGTTGAAGTAGCCATTGACAGGTAAGGACATTGTAGCGGATAATTTTATGTACTATGCTCAGGTCAGACCGTAGGGGGCGTAGCTCGAAGTTGTCTAAATCCAAAATTTCAAGCCTGGTGGCATAAGGGATTCTGTTGAGAGCAGAGGAGTGGAGGACTCTTCTCGTGAAATATTATATTATAAATATTATATGTAAATCTTAGATTTAAGAGTTTAACTCTAAAGAAGGTGGACATTTTTCGGTATCTGGAATCCCATCTC